>NW_026683680.1:0-200000 GCF_030247195.1 Topomyia yanbarensis | reverse complement strand
AGAACAGCAGTTCTCAATCTATTTTAGTACATTCCATAGAGCAAAACAAAATCAAGTGTTTATCGTAAATTTTTCTAAATCACCGATTTTCATGGAATATATATTATTTCATGGGAAACATTATCTGTAGCTTTCGGCGTCAATAGGTCGTAAACATTTTATTTTTGTTTAAATTATTAATTGTTAAGCTTTGCAAAATTAAATTGAAAAAAAATGTTTTAATCCCTCTAGTGGTGTAAATTTTACCTTTTTCATTTATCCAAACTACATGGAAAAGTATCCGATCATAAATTTATGAACAAACAATTACGATTTCGTGAACTGAACGATTTACAAACATCGTTACCCAATTGCTGAAATTATCTACAATGAACCTCGTATTCACGAAACTATTTATGTTTTCAAAAAGCTTGTTCTTGCCAAAAATATACAAAGCCTCACATCCTAATGTTTGGTTGGGTTACTGTGGTTGTTTCCTGGACATTTTTAATTTTTGTCATGACTCTTGTTCATAATTTGGGGATAGACTGGTTTGTATAAAGGACATCAACTAAAAGAGCCGACAGTTAAACAATGGTCATGATTTCAGGAGCTATCGATGTCGATTTTATCAAAACTGTTCTTAATTTCTTTGTACATTAATTTTCGTGCGCTAAATAGTTTTGCCTTTCTCAATAGAAAGGTATTACAATTGCTCTGAAAACCGACTTTCTAACGGAGGCCCGGAGGGCCGAGTGACATATACCATTCGATTCAGTTCGTCGAGTTCGGCAAATGTCTGTGCGTGTGTATGTATGTCCAAAAATGTCACTCATTTTTCTCAGAGATGGCTGAACCGATTTTGACAAACTTAGTCTTAAATGAAAGGTACAACGTTCCCATATGCTGCTATTGAATTTATGATGGATCCGACTTCCGGAATTACTGGGTGGTGAGCACGATCACGCAGAAAATGTCGATTTTAATAAATACTGCAATGAATGTATAAAGGTGAAAATTTTTCCAAAACATGACCACAACTGCTTCGATTTGTAGTATTAAGTCACTAACATCCATTCAAAGTCTCTTTGGCCACTTTGGCCACCATCATCGGTTCTGGAAGTCCCGGCGGAAGTATCCAAATTCAGAATAACATTCACGTCGATTTCTCGGAGATGGCTAGACTGATTCTAGCTTAGTCTTAGTCTCAAATCAAAGGTGTTGCACTCCTGTAAATGGCTATTTAATTTCATCCAGATCCGATTTCCGGTTCCGGAGTTATAGGTTGTGGCGTGCGATCACATAGCAAATTGTGATTCAAACCGATACTTCGATGAAAGCAAAAAGGTAAAAATTTCGCTAAAATGTCTCTCAAACAACTTAAATTTGCTGTTCTAGGTCACCGACGGCCAACCAAACTTTCGTTGACTACATTGACCACCATAGACGGTTCCGGAAGTGCCCGGTAAAAGCGGCCATCTTTCAAAATTAACGAACTCACATCAGTTTCCCGGAAATGGTTGAGCCGATTTTCGCAAACTTAGTCCCAAATGATAGCTATAATATCCCCACAGATGTCCATAAAATTTTGTACGGATCGCTTATATGGGTCCGGAAATATAGACTAAACCGTCCGGTCACATATGAAATTTCCATATAAGCCGGAGCTCAATTTTTTTTTTTCGAAGGGGGGACCCCATGAAATTTCAGAAATCGAATTCGTATTTTTGATGCCAAACATCTTTAAAATGCATGAAACGTCGAGATTTTATGTTATCTCGAAATTTTTTTTTTATAGAAATCGACTTTTTGGGACTTTGCTGATTTCGCACCTTTTTCAGTTCAATATTACCAACCGTTGATATTACTGTGGCTGTTTTCTTCTTTTACAAAATTTTAGAACTCGAATAATGATTTCTTTTCTTGTATATTTGTCATGTCATGTATAATAATAAAATGTAATATATGCATTTGAAAGCTTTTTATGAATATAAACAACGGAAACATTCTCGTGTTCATGATTGAGAAAGGCACAATTGCACCGCTAGGTGGATTAAAACAGGTTTTTGATATTAACAATTGCTTAGAAAAAAAATATTGGTATACATTAAGGTGGCTCAAAAATTATATCTTTCGTAAAGGTTCATAATTTTTCAAAGAAATTTTTGTTCGCTAAATTCCTTTTTTAGGTATGAGATATATTAGAAATTTACTTAACTGCTTATTAGGGTGGCTCAAAAGTAAGAATTTAGTCTTTACATATAATGATTTTTTCAATAATAATTAGGGTGAACTGAATTTATTTTCAATGTTGAAACGAATTAATTTACATCTCTTTATAGTGCTTCAGAAATGATTATTTAGTTTTTGCAAATCAAATAAGACGTGTGCGAATAATTTTGGAATATTGAATTCACTATTACTTACTTAATTAATTACTTAATATGTAAACTACAGTTTTTTTATTTTTTTGAACAAAACTTTTGAGCGTCTTAGTGGAATGTTTAATTACATTTACTAATCAACAGGATGGTTAACGACATTGAAAATGTCTTACTGCACTATCTGGGGCAGGGTGTCATTCTAAAATCTAAAAACAAACGATGTCACATTTTGCGTCACTATTTTGAACGCTAATAACTTTGTTATTTATGAACGGATTTCCGTCTGGTTATCACCAAACAATTCGGAATTAGCTGAAATTATGTTTTATTGCTATAGTGTTTTTGTATTTCAATAGCACACTATTGAAAAACAAGCAAAAATGAATGAATCTCGGATAACGTGATCACTCCCATACATCAGTCAATCTATCCCCGGCAGAGCCGTCATAGGGAGCACCTTAATGACTCAAACGAACATGAAAAGTTATAAATAAATGTGCCGCGTACCTAATTGAATCAGTTGTTGCTCTTTTACCAGACAAGTAACCTCGTGCCTATAGCGTCTCGTACGCAGGGGTGCCATTATGCCAGATTTATCTGGCACAGCCAGAGTTTTTGGCAGTTTTCAGACAAAAAGACAAACCTCTCATTCTGCCAGATTTTTATGTTTTAGAAGCTGCTACACACACATTTTGGAAATTTGGGTAATAATGTCCCTAATTTTACAAAAATTTAATGGTACAGGTTCTATGAAAATTAAAATGTATTCCAAATTGCGAGTACTTTGAGATCGCTGTGAAGCGCCAGATTTTGCCAGACATTTTTAGTTGAACTGCCTGATTTTCTTTGAAAAATAGTTGCAACCCTGCTCGTACGACAGATTTAAACACCCAGCACACTATGGTTCTATGATTAACGTCATCCTCGACTATTTAAAGAATATCATTCCTCGAGCGAGTTCATTCTCTAGTTGAACGTTGGGCCGTAAAGAACAGCAGTATCAATCAGGCATGTTGACAATGCGCTGCGATGAGTGCTGTATTTGATCACAGCTTCTGCTGGGGGTGGGGACGACGACAGGTCTAGGCATCTAGCGGCCAAGTGCTCGTGATGTCTCCTTTCCATAGCTCTGATTGGCTGTATTGACTTTGCCGATGACGTCATCCTCGGATATATAACTTTCAGCATTGCTTGGGCGAGCTCATTCTCTGGTCGAACGTCGGAGCGGATACGATAGGAGTAGTCGAGAGATATATTTAAATTATGCAGTGCGCTGTGTACTGCTTTGCACACCACAACTGGAAAGTTACGCCACTCAGTGTCAGTGCTAGTCAGCATGTCATTGCGATGAATCTAGTACCGCGTTGCTTTTTGCGACACTAGAGTATTTAAACTGACAAAAAACAAGTCGACGGTTCTCAAATTTGGAAAGCCGAATGTTCTGAGCTTCGTGGAACACCTTGAAACCTTGTATTTACACCGGTACACTCTCTTGCTCATTTCGATTTATTTAGGTACTCGTTCCGCATAAAAGATTAAAATTTGTGCGTATCGAAAATGTTGAGTCCTAGTTAGCTCGACCCATATCGTAACCCTACCCATTGGGGCCGTACACAAATGACGTAGCTTTATTTCGGCTAATTTAGACCCCTCCCTTCCCCTCGTAGCATTTTGACACAATATTTGCTACACCCCTCTACATCATTTATACATGGACCCTGGCACCGTACTGGCTGTTTTTTTTAAATTTTAATTCGTTTATTTGATACGGCTCAATGCTTTTGCTTAGAGGAGCCATGGGTCTTTTATATATTTACAGTATGTAAAAAATCTAAATCACAATACATTTTATTTTGAGCCTATAAGATCCCGTGCGCGCATCTTGCTATTGTGAGCGGAGATCTTTTTTCGCGTCGGGAAGATGTTCCTTCTCTCATCAACTTCGGGGTTATCTCTATGTCTCTCTCGTTGTTGTTTACGTCCGTATCATCATCTTGATTACTGCCATGATACACGCGATCGGATTTCTTCCTGGTTTCTTGCCCTTGCGGGTCGCGAATGTGAACACTCCATCTTTGGTGGTAGCTTCTTCGCTGGTGGTATTAGTTGTTAAGTTGGAAGCTTTTGCAGTTGTCATTATTTCCTTAACTGCAGCCACAAATTAGTTTGTCCTTGATATGTACAAAGAGTTCACTGTGTAATGGTATCACCCCCTTTTGTTTTGTACTGCAGGGTAAGGTAGGAGGGAATGGGTTGATCACCACTTGAAATACCTGGGAAGTAATTTCTCCATGAGTTCTCCGTAATAGATTCCACTGCTCCGAAATTGGAGATGAATCTTTTAATTGCCACTTTGCAAGTAAGTGGAGATAAATCATGTAATTTAACTTCAATATTTCCATTATCCATGTATATAGGGATCTTGATTTCAGCGTTGTCACAAACAAGCATGTGTTTTAAGTTATTCTGCGAACTGATTTTTTTTCGTCTGGGCGAATTTGTTGAAGGTTATCAGCACCGCATGCCTGATGTGCTCAAGCTGTATGAAGGTGACTTCCGAAAACCGAAGCTGCATTTTCACATTCAGCAGATGTTCTACATCAAGAATACTTGGTCTTATGTGAAAAGACCTGCAATCAATGGTCACTGTGTTAGGCCAGAAAAACACTTTTGCTTCATGAGACTCAGTCATCATGACAGATCATGCAAGAATAAAAATAATGGTATCCTTTGTTGTGCAGATAATGCACACAAGTAACTGTTTTTTTTCGTTCGCTTTGCACTGGCTTGGACAGAAGCAGGAGCACACTGAGTATCATGACCGATGCCTTTGATGGTTGAAAATAGACTGAGTACTGGCTGTTGTTTGAAACGGTATGCATTGATCGAAATGGTAAAGCGAAAATCGAAGCGTGACTAAAATATTCGCTAATTTTATGTCATTTAAACAAAACGAAAAAATATATTGTAATTTAACTCGAAGTTGAACCTTATTGACTCAACAAAAGTGGGTTTCAAAGCAATTGTTTAAATACGCGATAATTTTTTTTTTAATAAATGCATATTTTATGCATGGTTTCGCACTCTTTAAGTAGTTCTTTTTAGCTTTCATGTATGTGCGGAGAACTGTACATACTTTTAATATGATGACAAACGATGTAAAATGTTTGAAGTATTCGTAAAATATAAAGCTGTTTTTTTCCATTTCATATAGAGTGGAAAGTGCCTGTGCTACGGGATAACACGATTTCGATCAACTTTAATAAAACTCGTGTTAGACCCACAATTCAGGAAGTGGAACAATTAGAAAGTGAAAATGGAGCTTAATCTCGCTGAAGTTACGTACATTCAGCTACATCACGTAAAAACCGTGTTTTGATCACGTTTATTAGCTTAGCACAGGCCGAAAACTTCATTGCAAATAACAACATGCAACCCGAGGTCGAATTTATTAAACACCAGAAATAAGATCCCCGTGCATATGGAAAATGACATGGTAGACGTGCGTATCCATGATTTGGCCCCGCGCACGAAAGAAGATTTCATCAAACGAATCATGTCGCAATATGGAGAAGTAAAATCTATTACGAATGACACCTGGAGAATTTTTTTACAGGCATTCCCAACGGCATTCGTATTGTGAGGATGCGATTGACTAAACCAATACCTTCTTATATGACTCTCGATTGCAAATCACCGAGGAAAGGCGTAACCTATAAGCAAACAACGCTAATCACATATCCCGGGCATACCCCAACATGCCAATTCTGTAACCATACAGCCCACTATGGAAACCCACCGACACCTTCAGATAAACCAAAAACAACGATCCAATTAACCAATAATGCAGGTACAACGACCACGACAACCGCTTCCAAACCAACAACTAGCATCGCCAATAAAGAAGCAAATACCGATGAAGACGGATATACAACAGCGACCCGTAAGAACTAGAAACAAATAAGAACCTCTGATCGTGAACAGCAAGAAAGCAGTACCGATGATGACATGGACGGGAACGATAAAGCGAGAGAAGGCAGACTGAATGACCCCTAGCGGCTTCACCGCCAAGGAAAAAGATCTCAACACGCAGCAGCAAACTGCGTCAACACGATGTGGCAGACCGATATTCTTAGAATTTATTTATTTATTTTTTATTTTTACTTATTGTAAAAAAAAATTAAAAGACTCACGGCTTAGTTGTGCTTACGCATTGAGCCGTTTCAAATAAAACTTTAGATTAAAAAAAACCCGGTTGTCAACGACTACTGAACAAAATGAATACTTTGTTCGACCCTATCCGTGAAGAGAGTAAATGTGCTATATTTCGATTATTATATCGATTTTGTGGGCTGTTTTCGGCAAATTTAAGAGTAAGAGAAACGAAAGCAATGAAATTGAAAGATAGGTATTCTAGATCGAATCAGTTATAAACATAACACGGCAAACTAGGACTAGGCAGGCTCATATGGCCATGATCGAAAGGAACTGTGAAGAATCCATTGCCTTCTGCTGGTGGGAGTTGGGCTTTCCACCCAAGTTTACCGCATGATGGTCGTTGATAGAACATAACTCATCATCATGTTTTACCACCGACGCCGCGAATTATATTGCACACTACATTTTCAATGTTGCCGTGGTCGTGTCCTGCACACAACCCTTAAATTTTTTTTCGTTTGTTCTTTCGTATTATCATTTCCTTCTCTTGCGGCTCATTGGCAAAGTTTTGCCGAATGCAACGTCACAGTCACTGAATACGTCATTGAAAAAAATCGATTTCCCCTGTGCGTTTTGCTTACTTTTATGCTTTGCGCCGATTTATTGGAAAAAACTTGGAGGAAAAATTCTTCTTCTCTTCTATGACTACAAAACTTTATTTTTGTTGATATTATAGAACTCGTTTAACAGTTGTCAAAAATCTAAATTTTACCACAAAAGATCAGAATAGTGATAAATTATATCTCTTGAATCTCCGGGAGTAGTTGTTGGCTAGCTGAACGAGCAGCGACTTGTGTTCTTCGACGATTTTTCTTACATTCCAGAGAGGCATGCTCTCATCATGTTCACGCGACTACCGGGAGATACTTGATTCATCACATTATAACAATTACCCACTTTCTTATCTGTAATCTGAATACGATATCTTCCCGTGCATCAACTTTTACTACGACGCAAACGCTTTTTACAAAGCCCAAACTCGAACATGGTCAATCTCCATGGCCGCCTCTTCACCCCAGGTGCTGTACCAATCCGCTCGAGCATTCCAGAAACTGGTCATAGCCGTCGACTGTCCGAGGTACCAAGGTTTCGGGTGAGGATTCGATGCACCATCCGGGAAGTAGTCTCCGCCAACCGCGACATTCAGCAAAAGATGGAACTCCTTATCGAAGGGTGCCATTAGAGTACCCTCCGGCCATGGATTGAAACTGAGCCCCCCAAGGCGCCAGAATCCTTCATACGGAGTGATAGTGTGATAGACCTGGTCGTTAATCGCGAACTGAATGACATTTTCCGTCCAAATAAGCTGATAGTTGTGGAAGAAGGCGTAGAGACCGTCCCGGTGATCGGAGTTGCACAACTGGCTACGGTAATCGGGACTGTCGCCAAAATGCAAACACGACGACACTTTGTTCACTCCAATATGCTCGCCATAGTGCCACAAATCCCGATTACCGCGCGATTCCATTATGTCTATTTCGCCAGACCTGGGCCAGTATCCGTAGTAGTCATCCTTTGGCATCATCCACAGTGCTGGCCATATCCAATCTCCGACCGGGAGTCTAGCACGAATCTCCAGTCTACCGAACTTAAACCCGAATGAATTGTGCGTACGAAGACGCGCGCTTCGAATCGGGTTCAGAATGTACTCGGGACTACCCTGGCGGTAGCATCCTCGAATCTGTTCAGCCCATTCACCTTCGTCAGTACATCTGTTTAAAAAAATTAAACCAGATTAATTTTTGTGTAAAAATTTGTGAAGTGTACGCTACCTATTGAAGTCATCCGTCTCCCAAAGGTTGATCGTTCCAGTGGAAAGGAATTCTTCACCAAATTCTTCGGAGGTAAGTGTAGGTCTCAGAACAAGGTGCCCATCCTTGATATACGAGTTTCGACCACTTCCGGAGTACCATTGGAACTCGTTGTTCTGAAAATGGGCAATTCTAAACACAATTCTGACTGAAAGTCTCGTTTTTTACTTACCCCTCCACCACCGAGTGAGTTCTCATGCTCCCAAACAGATCTGTCGAGATAATCAAAGTTGTCCTCGAATATCAACTGTCCAGAGCAGTACGGCCCTGTTGACGAAATGTAATATTTCTCGATAGTAAGTCGCAATAGTTTTCACGTTTCCTTACCTTGAGGAGCCTTCCATCCCGTTGCCGTAGTTGGGGAAGGATTGCACTGTCCGAAGCAAACTGTAACTGCGTGTAACAGCAGCAGTACTATCGAGAGTGTGACTACGTAGTTAGCCATAGCCGTATTATGGTTTCAGACACTGCAGTTGCTCTTTTATATGCCGGTTATATCTTATCGTTGCTTTCGCAAGGATAATTAGAATGCGATGCTTTGGATTGGTTTGATCAGCAAGTCGTGTCGTGTTCGAATGGAGTTCCCCGCAAAGATATCCATGTGATGTTTATTGAGGATTCTGGATTTAAGTGGGAATACGATTACGCCATTCGACTCGAATATGCATTAATTAGAGATCTCTTAGCGAAAAATAAATACAACAAAAATAATTTCACTGTCTAAAAAAGTGGTATTTCGACTACGACTTATAGTCTTCAGTGCTCCTAGAAGGCTAGATACAAGCCGTAGTCGAAATACTAAAATCAGATTTTGAATGTGAAGTTATTATCATATATAGTGTTGGTTCTAAACGGGATTCTTTATCTTAAGAACGTTTAGTATGACATTTCACTAAGCGACTGTTTAATAAGTTAAAAAACGATGGGTTTACAAAAATTTAAAACGAGTTCTGGGGAGCCCCGGAGCTGACCTGTTCCTGTTGCGAAGAAGCAATATACCCTATTTACGCTTGGATTTCTACATGTTACTTAGCACTCATGTCGCAATAGAATGTATATTAGACAAGAAGTGTTTTAATCAGGAATTGCTAAGAGAGGTCGTATGTTTATGACACTTTTTGCCTGTATTTATCCATTATTCATTATCGGTAAACAATGACCACCAGTCATCCAGACTACGTTATCAACATACGAATGTTAAGTTGCAGCATGCATTCTTTGCCCACTACTGTTTTTAGTATGAAGAGTCTACTGCACGTGATGTGTAATCGAAAATAATATTAATAAGAACGAATATTTCCGAAAAAAAATTCATTTAGTTTATAAAGGTTTTAACCTTAAAGTTATTCTCCTTTTTACTCACGTTAGATAATTTCTTTTAGTAAAACCTCAAACACTATGTGCGGGGTTGGGAATCGAACCCAGGTGAGCTACGTACAAGGCAATTGATTTACCAACTACGCTATGTCCGCACTCCCCGAAAAAATTCTGCAGATATTGACGCGTTCTGAAGTGTTCGCCGAAGCTGTAAATATTGAATTATTTCACTACTTTTAATAGGTAGTTGAAAGCTGATTTTATGACTATCAATTGACAGATTACTCACCAACTCGTCTGTGGGATTTTGGTCTCTCAGAACTCAACTTTATGGGCGTGAGAATTTCGCCAAATTAAATAACTTCCCTGCCGCAGTTTTTCCAAAAATTCGGTATCGATTGAATCCCGTTTCAGTCGGGAAAACTTAGTATTGTCCGGGAAAGAAAGGCGGAGCACACCGTAATTTCTTCGTTGATGACACGAAGATTTTTCAACTAATAGTGATGGATTTGATATCGACGAAGGAAAACACTGGTCCGAGCTGACTTCCTTGTGGGATGCTATGTGTAGCAAAAATGGTGTGCATATAGACATTTAATAATGCTGTAACAAGTAACAAGTAACAAGTAACAAGTAACAAGTAACAAGTAACAAGCAACAAGATACAAGTAACAAGTAACAAGTAACAAGTAACAAGTAACAAGTAACAAGTAACAAGTAACAAGTAACAAGTAACAAGCAACAAGTAACAAGTAACAAGTAACAAGCAACAAGTAACAAGCAACAAGTAACAAGCAACAAGTAACAAGCAACAAGTAACAAGTAACAAGTAACAAGTAACAAGTAACAAGTAACAAGTAACAAGTAACAAGTAACAAGTAACAAGTAACAAGTAACAAGTAACAAGTAACAAGTAACAAGTAACAAGTAACAAGTAACAAGTAACAAGTAACAAGTAACAAGTAACAAGTAACAAGTAACAAGTAACAAGTAACAAATAACAAGTAACAAGTAACAAGTAACAAGTAACAAGTAACAAGTAACAAGTAACAAGTAACAAGTAACAAGTAACAAGTAACAAGTAACAAGTAACAAGTAACAAGTAACAAGTAACAAGTAACAAGTAACAAGTAACAAGTAACAAGTAACAAGTAACAAGTAACAAGTAACAAGTAACAAGTAACAAGTAACAAGTAACAAGTAACAAGTAACAAGTAACAAGTAACAAGTAACAAGTAACAAGTAACAAGTAACAAGTAACAAGTAACAAGTAACAAGTAACAAGTAACAAGTAACAAGTAACAAGTAACAAGTAACAAGTAACAAGTAACAAGTAACAAGTAACAAGTAACAAGTAACAAGTAACAAGTAACAAGTAACAAGTAACAAGTAACAAGTAACAAGTAACAAGTAACAAGTAACAAGTAACAAGTAACAAGTAACAAGTAACAAGTAACAAGTAACAAGTAACAAGTAACAAGTAACAAGTAACAAGTAACAAGTAACAAGTAACAAGTAACAAGTAACAAGTAACAAGTAACAAGTAACAAGTAACAAGTAACAAGTAACAAGTAACAAGTAACAAGTAACAAGTAACAAGTAACAAGTAACAAGTAACAAGTAACAAGTAACAAGTAACAAGTAACAAGTAACAAGTAACAAGTAACAAGTAACAAGTAACAAGTAACAAGTAACAAGTAACAAGTAACAAGTAACAAGTAACAAGTAACAAGTAACAAGTAACAAGTAACAAGTAACAAGTAACAAGTAACAAGTAACAAGTAACAAGTAACAAGTAACAAGTAACAAGTAACAAGTAACAAGTAACAAGTAACAAGTAACAAGTAACAAGTAACAAGTAACAAGTAACAAGTAACAAGTAACAAGTAACAAGTAACAAGTAACAAGTAACAAGTAACAAGTAACAAGTAACAAGTAACAAGTAACAAGTAACAAGTAACAAGTAACAAGTAACAAGTAACAAGTAACAAGTAACAAGTAACAAGTAACAAGTAACAAGTAACAAGTAACAAGTAACAAGTAACAAGTAACAAGTAACAAGTAACAAGTAACAAGTAACAAGTAACAAGTAACAAGTAACAAGTAACAAGTAACAAGTAACAAGTAACAAGTAACAAGTAACAAGTAACAAGTAACAAGTAACAAGTAACAAGTAACAAGTAACAAGTAACAAGTAACAAGTAACAAGTAACAAGTAACAAGTAACAAGTAACAAGTAACAAGTAACAAGTAACAAGTAACAAGTAACAAGTAACAAGTAACAAGTAACAAGTAACAAGTAACAAGTAACAAGTAACAAGTAACAAGTAACAAGTAACAAGTAACAAGTAACAAGTAACAAGTAACAAGTAACAAGTAACAAGTAACAAGTAACAAGTAACAAGTAACAAGTAACAAGTAACAAGTAACAAGTAACAAGTAACAAGTAACAAGTAACAAGTAACAAGTAACAAGTAACAAGTAACAAGTAACAAGTAACAAGTAACAAGTAACAAGTAACAAGTAACAAGTAACAAGTAACAAGTAACAAGTAACAAGTAACAAGTAACAAGTAACAAGTAACAAGTAACAAGTAACAAGTAACAAGTAACAAGTAACAAGTAACAAGTAACAAGTAACAAGTAACAAGTAACAAGTAACAAGTAACAAGTAACAAGTAACAAGTAACAAGTAACAAATGAAAGGAGTTAAAATCAAGTCTCCATGTTGAAAGTGTGAAACGAGGGAAGTAAGTGAAAATTGCGGACGGAATGAAAAGAGCGAAAAGAGCAAATGAATAGATTTAAATTAGTGGAACGAGTCGAAAGAGTTAAACAAGTGAAAACAGTCAAGAAATAAAGAATAAAAATAGTCAAAAGATGGAATAAGGAAAGAAGCAAAAAGAATAAAGAACAAAAAGAGCGAAAAGAATGCAAAGAGTGAAAAGATTTCAAAGAGTGAAAAGTAAAGTGAAAAAATGAAGAGGCGAAAGAGTCAAGAGAATCCAAAAAGCCAAACTAGTTAAAAGATTTAAAAAAAAGTTAATAGAGTGAAAATAATAAAAAAAAAAAACACAAGAAAAGAGCCAAAAGAGTTAAGTGTGTCAACACAGGGAAAAGAGAAAAAGAGTGACATGAGCGACTAGAGCGAAAAGATTCACTCTAAAAAAAAGTAAAAGGGTAAAAAAGTCAAAATGGTTAAAAGATTGAAAAGAGTATAATAGGAAAAGGAGTGAAAAGTGTAAAGAGAGTAAAAAAGTAGAAAAAGCGAAAAGAATGGAAAGAATGACAATTATAAAGAAGGAGCGATAAGAGCGGAAAAAGGAAAGGGTTCAAAGAGTGAAGAGTTTGAAAAGAAGGAAATGATCAGAGTGAAGAAAGTGAATGGAGTGAAAAGTGTGAAAAGAGTGTGAGAATTGAAAAAAGGGAAAAAATTAGTAAGAGGAGTAAAAAATAATCAAAAGAGTTAAACGAGTGAAAAAAGTTAACAAAATTATTAAAAAGATGGTAAGAGTAAAAGAGCGAAAAGTGTGAGACGAGTAAAAATACTGTAAGAAATAAAAAATGTGATAAGAGCGAAAAGAACAAAGACTTTTTTGTTCTTTTTGCTCTTGAATCTAAAGAGACAAAATTGTTAAAAGATTCAAAACAGTTGAAAGAGTGAAATTAGTCAAGAGAGTAGAAAGTGTTGAGAGTGTCAAAAGAGGGAAAAAAGTGAAAATAAAAACTAGAGTAAGAAGAGCGAAAAGATTGAAAAATGTAAAAAAGTCAAAATGGTGAATAGATTGAAAAGAGAGATAAAAATGAGAGGGTAAAAGAAGTGAAAAGTATGAGAAGAGTGAAAAATGGAAAACAGTAAAAAGATTAAAAACAGTGAAAAGAGCTGAAGCGAAAAAAAATTAAAAAATAATAGAGTGCAATGAGTGAAAAAACGGTAAGAGTGAAGAGTGAAAAAGTGAAAAGAGTGAAAGGAGTGACAGCAGTGAAAAGTGTATAAAATAGCGAGAAGAGTGAAAAGACTAAATGGGCTTGAAAAAGTGAACAGAATGAAAATAGCGAAAAGGACGAAAAGAGCGAAAATAGTAAAAAGAGTGAAAAAGTAGAGGAGTAAAAAGTGTTAAAGGATGTAAGGAGTTGAAAAATTTAAAGAGTGAATAGTTGCGTTGCGTTGCGTTGCGAAGCACGGTGCTATTCGTAGATTGCATACTAACGATTATCATGTTGCCTATAGGTAGCTCAACTCATCTTGCTTGTGAGATAAATGATCGGGAATGAACTTTATCTCTTATGAGTTCAGTAAACCAATAGCATGAGAATCGTTATTGCCGGCCACGACCATCTTCACCGATACTTAGGATAGGGTAGGAAATGTTGATGTAATACCTACTTAAGGAAGGCCCCCGACTCAGCGACGCTTCCATAGATATTACGGAGTTGGATTGAAGGACAGGTACAGGTCTAGGATTCGCCACAAGCAGGCAATGCGACCACAAAATGAAAATGTTTTATGCGGTGGGATGGTTAATCTCCGAGTACACGTATACTCAGAGCAAAAAGATATTTAGTTATGATTTTTCTTGTATTTAAACTCTGGATAGCCGGCCATCAAGAGTGATTTAGTTTTTCCCTAAACTACAGCAATTTGAACTCCAAACAGCCGGCCGTAGGAGTATTGCTAAAAGCGCGAGCTAGTCTGATATAAATATTCGTTTGAGAATTGGGTAGTAGGAACACAAGTCAAGAGTATTTTTAATGTGCACTTTCAAATAAAACCACAACTTAGTCTATCCTCATATCGAGTCATAGCCACCGCGGGCTGAACCTACCTCCAACCTCTAAGGCAAAGTTTCGTCGGACCACCGATCGCGATCTACTTTCAAATATCCAGTGTATGCACATATATACACACATGTGTGCATGCCTGTAAACATACATATGAAAAGACGCATGTATACATGCATACATACGCACTCATGCACACATTCACACACATATATCTGCACACACATATATCTGCACACACACATATTTGCACATATACATGTATACCCATACGCGTTTAACAGCGCCAGATGAGAAGCCATCGCTGCAGCGCTGTACAGAATATGGGTCCTCGATCTATGACCGATACTGAAGAGCTATAAATTAAAAACGTTAATAATAAGCATCGAAATTATGCCCATAATAATTATCTCAATCAGAACAAATTGAACTCCAGTGTATATTCCATCGAGGTTGTGCGCGTGACGGTGCCTTGACGCATTAGATTTTGTTGAAACCTGTCCTACCCGCACTGAACTAATTAAATCATATCTCGACAAACTACGTAAAAGCCATCCGCCAAAACTCCCCCCGAAGGGGAACCCCGGAGAAACCATTGCCGATCCCGTTTCCAGACAGGAGTCGCTCTAGGTCTGTTCTAATATTTACAAAATCCGTATAAAAATGACAGCTCCGAGCGAACCCAGAGCGACTCCGATCCAAAAACGAAACAAGCATATTATTGCTTGAATACAGTTCCCATCAGTTTATGAAAGAGAAAACTTTTCTCTTTTGTTTACTTTTAATATCTGCGATTAGCGAGCAGCGGCTCGTCCGGAATTCCCATTCAAAGTGAATTCCGACAGTCGGCCCGCAATCATATGTTTGTCGAGATATATTTGGCATTATATAAAAATCCTATTGGAAATTTCTCACCCGAATACATGAACGATGCCATAGCACGACACACAATGCCATTCCCATGACAACACATATGCCTTGTAGTTGTAGTGGTATTTACACCAAACAGAATTTATGGCATATTCGTTTTTGACAGTGCACTACACCGGTGTAGTCGGTGCTACACTCATTCAAACTTGGGTGTAATCAGTCTATCTCTTTCTTTGCACTACACCGGTGTAGCACCAAGAAAAAACGAAAACGCCATTAGTAGTGCACACACATTATCATGTTATTTTCTTCACTATTCTTCCACAATCAATACTTTTGCTACACATGAAGGAATTCGATTTTCAATATCGTGAAACTTTTCTAGTGGTAATTTCTCCGATCGACGATGTCACTAAACACTAGCGCAGTCTCAACGCTAATCCACCAAGGCAAAAGATTAACCTCCCATACTAGTCGTATGCAACTCAGTTCCGCCGTAATCACACACACCCAAGATAGTGTTCGATGTAGAAGTTGTAGAGAAACACATTTTAAACAAATTTGCTGAAGATATGCAAGCTCTAGCTTTTGTAATTTTCATTGCACGAGAAAACCAAATATAAGCTTCAGGGTGTTCTGTAACCTTCCGCCAGCTAACAAAGCTAGTAAAACTGTCAAAATTTAAAGAGTGAATAGTGTGACAAAAGTAAAAAGTCAAACGAGCAAAAAGAGTAAAAAGACTACATGATTGAAGATAGTCAAAAATGTCCAAAAAATCGAAATATTCTAAAGAATTTATATTGCCAAAATTTTCGAAAGAGTTTAATGAGTGAAAGGAGTAAAAAGAGTGAAATAAGTGAAAGGAATGAATTAAACGTACAGAATGAAAGGAGTGAAAAAGTGACAAAAATGTAGAGTAAAAAGAGTGAAAAAAACGAACAAAAAGAGTCAATAGAATGAAAAGAATGTGAAAAGAACCAAGAGAGAAAAAAGTAACAAAGTGCATAGCGTGAAAAAATTTAAAAGGGCAAAAAGAGAGCCAAATTCCAGTAAGTTCCAAAATCCAAATGAGTTCCAAAGTTCAAATGAGTTCCAAAATTTAAATGAGTTCCAAAATTCGAATGGGTTACAAAATTAAAATGAGCTCCAAACTTCAAATGAGTTCCAAAATTTAAATGAGTTCCCAATTCCAAATGATTTTCCAATTTCAAATGATTTCCAAAATTCAAATGAGTTACAAAATTCAAACGAGTTCCAAAATTAAAATGAGTTCCAAAAGTAACATGAGTTCCAAAATTAAAATGAGTTCCAAAATTCAAATGCGATTCAAAATTCAAATGAGTTCCAAAACTCAAATGAGTTCTAAAATTCAAATGAGTTTCAAAATTCAAATGACTTTCAAAACTCAAATGAGTTCCAAAATTCAAATGAGTACCAAAAAAAAAATGAGTTCCAAAATTGAAATGAGTTCCAAAATTCGAATGGGTTACAAAATTAAAATGAGCTCCAAACTTCAAATGAGTTCCAAAATTTAAATGAGTTCCTAATTCCAAATGATTTTCCAATTTCAAATGATTTCCAAAATTCAAATGAGTTACAAAATTCAAACGAGTTCCAAAATTAAAATGAGTTCCAAAAGTAACATGAGTTCCAAAATTAAAATGAGTTCCAAAATTCAAATGCGATTCAAAATTCAAATGAGTTCCAAAACTCAAATGAGTTCTAAAATTCAAATGAGTTTCAAAATTCAAATGACTTTCAAAACTCAAATGAGTTCCAAAATTCAAATGAGTACCAAAAAAAAAATGAGTTCCAAAATTGAAATGAGTTCCAAAATTCGAATGGGTTACAAAATTAAAATGAGCTCCAAACTTCAAATGAGTTCCAAAATTTAAATGAGTTCCTAATTCCAAATGATTTTCCAATTTCAAATGATTTCCAAAATTCAAATGAGTTACAAAATTCAAACGAGTTCCAAAATTAAAATGAGTTCCAAAAGTAACATGAGTTCCAAAAATAAAATGAGTTCCAAAATTCAAATGCGGTTCAAAATTCAAATGAGTTTCAAAATCAAATGAGTTCCAAAATTGAAATGAGTTTAAAATTTCAAATAAGTTCAAAAACTCAAATGAGTTCCAAAACTCAAATGAGTTCTAAAATTCAAATGAGTTTCAAAATTCAAATGACTTTCAAAACTCAAATGAGTTCCAAAATTCAAATGAGTTCCAAAATTTTAATGAGTTCCAAAATTCTAATGAGTTCCAAAATTCAAATGAGTTCCAAAATTCGAATTAGTTCTAAAATTCAAATGATTACCAAAATTCAAATGAGTTCCAAAATTCAAATGGGTTCCAAAATTCAAATGAGTTTCAAAATTCAAATGAGTTTCTAAATTCAAATGAGTTTCAAAATTCAAATGAGTTTCAAAATTCAAATGAGTTTCAAAATTCAAATAAGTTCCAAATTTCAAATGAGTTCCAAAATTAAAATGAGTTCCAAACTTCAAATGAGTTCCAAAATTCAAATGAGTTCCAAAATTCAAATGAGCTCCAAAATTCAAAAGAGTCAAAGAGTCAAAGAGAAAACAGAAGCCAGCAGACAGATAAGATTTTTTTGTTTGGGAGTCCCGCTCCAATGTATTCAATCAATTAATTAATAAAATAGCCAATGCAAACAAATACTACGCATTTTATTCCGAGCCGTCGATTATCTAATCATCCAAATAGTGAAAAATAAAATTAGCTACTTAGGCTGACAGTTCACGAAGCCAGCGCATGATACGTGAAATCTTCGTGGGAGAATCTCCTCAATGACTTGACCTATCACATATTCACGTATTGTTATCCGCGTCTCGAACGCGATAAGATAGCTCTTAGGTATAAAACACCGATTGCGCTAATAAATACACCAGGCGCAGTTCGAAGATGGTAAATTACGTTGCTGCAGTAGCCGCCGGGCTACTCTTGTTGAACGCTGCTACAGTCTGCTGGGGACAGTGTAATCCATCCCCAACGACGGCATCCGGGTGGAAGGCTCCCGGGGGTGAGTTAATTGTTTTCATATTGATTTCGACGATAATTGACGGTTATGTCATTCGTTTTAGGGCCTTACTGTTCAGGTCAGTTGATTTTCGAGGACAACTTTGATACGCTCGATAGATCTGTGTGGGAGCACGAAAATACCGTTGGTGGAGGAGGCGTGAGTATTAGTGTGGCTTTGAGTCAAACATGTGTTCTCATTTATTTTTAAATTCAGAACAATGAGTTCCAATGGTACTCCGGAAGCGGTCGTAACTCTTATATAAAGGACGGACATCTTGTTTTGAGGCCTACGCTTACAGCGGAAGAATTTGGAGAAGATTTTCTAACATCTGGTACGATCAATCTATGGGATACAGACGATTTCAACAGGTAATGTTGTTTGTGCACAATTCAAGTGCAAAGGTAATATTTCCATCCATTCCAGGTGCACTGACGCCCCGGACTGGGCAGAGCAAATTCAAGGATGCTACCGCCAGGGTAGTCCCGAATACATTTTAAACCCGATTCGAAGCGCGCGTCTTAGAACGCACAACTCGTTCGGATTTAAATACGGAAGGTTGGAGATTCGTGCTAAACTGCCAGCCGGTGATTGGATTTGGCCAGCATTATGGATGATGCCGAAATATGACGTCTACGGTACCTGGCCTAGATCGGGCGAAATTGACGTTATGGAAGCCCGTGGCAATCGGGAACTCTGGCTGAACGATGAACACATTGGCATACGGCAGGCTTCGGCTTGTTTGCACTTTGGACCCGCCTGGGATTATCGTCACTATTTGTGCAATTCCGACCATCGGGATGGTTTATATTCCTTCTTCTACAACTATCAGCTAATTTGGACGGAACAAGTAATTCAGTTCGCGATCAACGATCAAGTTTATCATACCATCACTCCGTATGAAGGCTTCTGGAGACTGGGAGGATTCAGTTATAATCCATGGCCGGAAGGTCAACTCATGGCACCCTTCGATCAGGAGTTCCACCTTCTAATGAACGTCGCAGTTGGCGGAAACTACTTCCCAGATGGTGCCTGGAATCCACACCCGAAACCATGGTACTACGGACAGTCTACAGCGATGACCAGTTTCTGGAATGCTCGAGGAGATTGGTATAGTACTTGGGGCGAAGAAGCGGCCATGGAGATAGATTATGTGCGTGTTTGGGCTTTGTAAATGACAGATTAAATAGAAACTACTGAAAATAAGCTGATCAAGGTTTTGATTCAATCAAAAAATTTCCATCCGTCTGCCAAAATGAACTTGGTGTTTATCCAATTGATAATCAGTTCAGCGTCGGCTCCGCTACATAGTGATCGGAAATTGACAACCCGTTTATTCCGTTTATAGTTTTAATTTAGTGGTGTAACGTTGCCTTTCTCATTTTAATATTTCCTACAAAAGTAATGTGTAGAACTCGCTTAAACTTTGAAAACTTTTTCCGAGGACCAGAAGAACGAGTCTCATATACTAATCGACTCAGCTCGACAAATTGTGACAGTGTCTGTATGTGTGTATGTTTTTAAGAGGCTGTTTCAAAACACTGGCTTGTGTTGGCACTATATGGGACTCACGACTCACGTTCATGCCTAGCCACCTAAAACACTCCTTAATCCTTTTTCGCACTTCTTCCCCACGGAACTACTTCGAGTTATTACTTCGTGAGGGGGCTTCGTTGTGTTTTCGTCGCACCTCTTCCTTCTGCTCTATCTCGGAGCCTAACTTGGTTCATGAAATGGCTCGACCTTTGAGCCCTGATTTAACTCTCGACTCCTCTCTTGCTTCTTGTCTCCATTTATTACGTTACCATTTTAGCTCTCGTCCCCGTGAGCCGTTTAGATGCTGATTTCATGAGCCATTTAGCCGACCTTATCACAATCGACTCGGATAGTCCCCGATGTTGAACTTACCCTACGATCGATAGTTCCCCGACGGAGGAATTTCTATCGACACCGATACCCGCTCCCAGTTTTATCGAGATCTACTCAGATATTATCCGGCGGTAAACTACTCCACTCCGACTGAGAGTTCCCTGGCAGCTGAATTTCTCTCGGTACCGGTGTTTGTTTCGAACCAATTAGCTATCATCTTTGTCAAGATTTAGTTGGGTAATCAACGCCGGCGAATCTACCCTACTGTGAATTCTACGGCGGTAAATTTCTCCCGATACTAATGTTCGCTTCCGCGAGTCATTTAGCTCCGCGCTTTGAGCCGATTTACTCGATCCCCGGTGGGGGATCTAGCCTACTTAACGGGCCAGCCAGTAGGTGCTGAGGTCCATCCAGCGACTTGGAGTGGAGCGTAACCTCCGGTTCACTGACGCCTCAACGACCCACTGCTAGCTGTTCGACGAAGTCTACTCGGTCTAATCCCCGGGGGTGGATCTAGCCTACATACGAGCTACTCGGTAGGGTGTCGATGTCGGTCCGGCGATTCCTGTGAAGCTTGATGTCCGGTTCACTGGTCCCCCGACTACCCGAATCTGGTGCTACGTCGCGTACTACTCGACTGGTTCCCGGCGGTGGACCTAGTCTACACCGACGGAGAGTTCACCGGCGCCGGAATTTCTCTCGAAACCCGATTTGTAGTTTCATGGCGACTTTCTAGCCGATGGCGCTACTTTGTTAGTCCCTTTGCCACTTCCTCTACACCTCGGAGAGTATACTCGTAACCACTCTGTTAACAGCGTCCCAGCTATGCTCGTCGTGCCACATTTGTTCGACGATATTGTCAACTGTCACACCAGACATACCCTTTCGAACTTCTTTGAACCTGAGACATTCGAATACCACGTGTCTCTTGTGCGTTCACACACTCCGGGCAAAGGGAAGACGAAGCATGTCCAAACCGATGCAAGTATTTCCGGAAGCATCCGTGCCCGGACAAAAACTGCGTCACACTTCCTATACACTCAAGCCGACACATTTGGGATGAGTCGGTGGGTTCACCTTCATTTCTCCGCGTTGTCCCACTCTTGCTGCCACTTAGCCAACGAGTTCGCTCGGACCAGTTTCCCTGCATTACGTGCATTTATCCGCTGGTAACATTCCATGTCCTCAGCTAGAGTGATGCAGATGGGAATCATCCCGGCGATAATGTATACTGCCGAAATGCCCTGTTCAGATTTTCGTAGTTCCGCTTGGTTTTCGGCGCCGCACCCAAGGCAAGAACCCCATATCGGAGTATCGATGACGAAATAGTAGATAGCAGACGTCTCGTTCTGCTTGTTGGACCGCCGAAATTTAACATGATTCTCGCTATTGCGTTTGTTGCTTTCGCCGACTTTTCGCAGGCATAGTCGACGTGGTTGTTGAAGCTCAACCGGTCGATTATCACTCCCAATTGCTTCAGTGCACGCTTCAATGCAATCATGTGCCCTCCGACATCGAGCTGCACCCGCTGAACTTCTCTGCAGTTTCTGACCAACAACACCTCCGTCTTGTGGTGAGCTATTTGCAGCTTGACCCCGTTCATCCAGCTCTCGATCGCTTCTATTGTCTCCGTCACCGACACCTGCACTTCTTCAAGTGTCTCACCCACCGCCGTTAGTGACACGTCGTCCGCGAAATCCACAACTTTCACCTTCCTGGACAGCCGCAGTATTAAGACCCTATTGTACGTCCAGTTCCAAAGAGCTGGACCGAGAGTGGAGCCTCTGCTCTGGAAGTAGCTCTTCAGGATCTGGCATAGATAGCCGGGAACCCTCACTCTGTACAGCGCTGCAGCGATGGCTTCCCAGCTGGCACTGTTAAATGCATTCTTCACATCTATCGCGACCACAGCGCAGTGTCGATCTCCTTTTCGCTTCTGTTTAAATGCATTCTCAGCACTCTCGAGCACGGTCTGAATTACCTGCACTGTCGATACTCATTTGCGAAATCTGAACTAGTTCTTGAACAGTCCGCGCTCGCCCTTTCTTGTATTTCGTTAGCCTGTTGAGGATGATTCATTCCAGGAGTTTTTCGAGTGTATTCAGCAGACATATGGGCCTGTACGAGGCCGTATCGCCCGGTGGCTTCCCTGGCTTTGGCAGCAGCACCTACTTCTGTACCTTCCACATTTCGGGGAAGTTGACTTCACTTAAACACTTCTGTAGCACCATCCTGAACAAGTTCGGATATGCCGGGATCGCAGCTTTTAGCACCACGTTTGGTATTGCATCCGGATCGGGGACTTTTTTTGATTTCAGGCGCTTCGATGCTTCTGCGAGTTCATCGTTAGTCACTTGTCGATTGTCCGTACCAGATAGTTGAATCGTGCTTCGGTAAAAAACCCTCGACGATTATCTTCAGCTTACCCGAGCACATTAGGGCTGGCGTCGTCGAGCACTTTATTGTCGCCATCACGACTCGGTACGCGTTGCCTCAGGGATTGGCGTCTACTTTTCGGCACAGCTCTTTGTGACAATCTGACTCTCCCGCTTTAGAGCGGCCCTAGCTTCCCAAAACACTGCCTTGCGTCTTTCTCTATCTGGCTCCGATATTGCTCTATGAGCCCGCCTTCTTGTTCTGAGAGAAGAAGCGCGTAGCGTACAAAGCGGCTCGATCCACCAGTAAGATGGTTGTCGTCTATTGCGTGGTTCCAGTTTTCGCGTCACAAGCCGCCACAATCCTTCTTGTTAGGTCAACCGCATCCACGTTCTCGGTCCCGCCGCCAAAGTGCCTCATCGAAGATGTTTTTATTGAAGGCTTTCGTCTTCCACTTTCGCTCGTCGGAAATCCTTTTCTGTGCTGCAGCAGGGTTCCATTAACCGATACGGTAGCGAATCGCCTCGTGGTCGCTACCCAAGTAGCAAATCGCAACTAGTTTTAATCGTCTAAGTCCGAACTACGTTACAACGAGGGAACAATAAAGTTATTTTTGTTGCCCTGGTTGAACATAGATAACATCACGGTTATTTCATAACATCTTTTGTCACCAAATGGTCATTTATGTTGCTAGCTAGAATATGTTCATTAATATTCCGAAGTGGTTGGTGATGCTGCAGAGTTTGTTGAAATGTAGTTGCTATTTTGATTTTGTGACATATATTTTGACAATTGCACAGTTGTCAAACACAAAAATTCTGACTGAAAACGTTTCCGTTTACAAAGTTGTAATCATGTTATACGTATGTTTCCGTCACATATCATCATTACGCCTTTCAGCACAAACTCACACGTATTAATAAAATGCTTCCGCAACACGGAATCAACAAGTTCACAACTAATGCTAAGCAAAACGAAAAATAAGTTATATTTTTGTAGGCATTACGTTGCGAAAATTCACCGATAACACTTCATGCGCTCCACTTGATATTATAGAGGCATTGAACTGTACGGTGGCGCCAACTATAATATTTTCGGTGTATTGGAAAGATGTAAAAAAATGGCATGTATGTTATTGCTGATTTGAAATGAAATAATTGAATGCCTCCCGCACAGATTATATTATTGATATATTATTGATTTATATAATAATAATTTTGGTACTAAGAACAGTAGGTAGATCGGAACAAGTATTATCAATTTAAGACAAAACGTATACTTAGTGTACCTCCCAAAAACAATAGAAAAGTTAACGTAATCTTAGGAGTACTCCTATTTAGCAAATTCCTTGTATAAATTGTGAAGTGTCTTTAAATACTAATCCAGAATATGTTAATTTTCGAAAAAGTTTTTGTCATTTTTTGCTGAATGAATGTTTTTCTCAAAAAATGATATTGCTTGCTTGTTGACGCAAAAGGTTTGGAACACCTTTAGTTTCAACAAGCTGGAGTAATAAGTCATTCGGCCGTTGCAACTATCGATTTATGTAAACCATATTGAAAAAGGATAATGTCGATTGACCAGCTGCTCTTGCGCTTCGATGCCATTCGAATTTATGAGGTTATGTAAGTTAAAATTATGGTTAGTTATGGTTTAAAATAATTCCAATTTTAGTGGAAATTGTTCATTTTTATAGTGCCTTGTAATAATATTACCGTGTGCTTCTCATAGGAGTATGACCCAATAGCTCAACTACTGATATTAATGCTACTACTGCGGCAACAAAAAGATTTCGTTGAAATCATTCATGTCAGATGTTTACATTTTTCCGATAAACCGAACATGTTAGTTGGCGCCACCGTACAGTTCGATGCCTGTATAATATGAAGTGTACCGTATGAAGTATGATCGGTAAATTTTCGCAACGTAATGGGAACAAAATTACAACTTAATTATTATTTTGGTGAACTTTAGTTATGAATTGGTCAATTCCGTGTTGCGAATGCCTTTCATCAGTACGTGTGAGTTTGTGATTCAAGGTAGAATGATGATATGTGCCTGATACGTACGTATGACAAGAATACGACTTTGTAACTAGAACGATTTCAGCATGAATAGTATAGTACAGGGTCATATTAAGGAAAGGAATATTTTGGTGTGAACTGAAAATTTCTCAATGGAGACAAACCGTATGCTAGAGAATAGTGGTTCACAAATAAAAATCTTTGCTCATTGATATAAATTTGTTTGAAAAGCGAGCGTCGTTGTATTCACCAAAATCACATCCTTAATTCGGCCCTGAATGGCTTGAAATCCATGTTGTTTATATGCATCATTTCTAATGTATTGGAAATAAAATCTCAACCGACTCGAAAAACTGTATAAAAGTCTACCATTAAGACGATTTATGTCACTAATTTATGATTAATGTGTGTTTACCTTGATTAATATTCTATTTCTAATATGTTTTGTGTTTCTTCATAAAAAAATGTTTTTAAATATTATTGCGAATTTGGTTTCACCAAGAGCGCGTGAAATAATAAGAAGTAGGTTAAAATACCACTCGATAGGCTCTGATCCGCAGTAAAATTTGATACCTCATTGAAAATTTTTGATATGAAGAATGACACTACTGTTCATATTTAAATTATCAACGTACATTTGGACTTGCTTGACATTTTCATTTCCACTGGTAACATAATCTTAACATATTTGTATGAAAATATATTACTTTGCGGTTGCGATTGATAGTTCAGGTGAACGGCAAAAAGGTATGATTAAGAAATCTTGTCGCGACCTACATTCAACATGTTGACAACAATATGATTTCATTTAGCTATATTCGTATCGTTATTGCAACGAAAAGGAAACAAGTTTTTACTGTTTTACTCAATCATAATTATGTTGAAAATCGACCTAAAACTGCGCTTTTTGGGTCGCGCAGGAAGTTAGATGCCAGTCACAACAGCGCTTATTTTTTGTTACCAACTGGTTATGAAATAGTCGATGAAACAAAAATTGCTACTTGGGTATGCGTATACGTTTCTCATATTCTCCAACCAATGTTCGCCGACAATGAAGGACTACAGAATGTGATGTCGATGATATACTCCCTCCCGTCTCTCCGAAATTTATTAACAGAACCTTCATTGAGAGAAGAGTGTACAGTAACATTCCAGGCGGCTAGGGCCGCTTTTCAACGCGAGATGGTGCTTAGTAAGTCCACCTGCTACAAGGAGTTGGGCAGAGAAGTAGACGCTAATCCCTGGGGCAACACTTACCGTGTCGTGATGGCGAAGATCAAGGGCCCAACAACGTCACCTGAAATGTGCGCTGACAAATTGAAAATTATCGCCTACACCTTGCGTTGATGCAGACGGTAGGAATACTGGTGACAATCGAGTCTCCAACGACGAGCTCCTTATAGTGGCGAAAGGGCTGAATGCGAAGAAAGCCCCCGGTCCGGACGATATCTCCAACGCTGCACTTGCAGACCGTGATCCTGGCGTTTCCGGACATGTTCCGGGCTGATCTACAAAAAGGCCTGGACAAAGGCTACTTGCCGGATAGATGGATGATCCAGAAGATAATGTTGCTGCCACAATTTCCCTTGTTGAAGATCCAGCATCGTATCGGCCTGTATACCTGCTGGATACTCTTGGTAAGCTCCTAGAAAGACTCATCCTCATCAGGCTGATTACCTACGCTGAAAGTGAGAACGGACTATCGCAGAGGCAGTTCGGTGGCCGAAAAGGGATATCGACGGTAGGAGTGATCTTCTGAAAAGTTACTTTCACGAACATGGGGCAAAGGTCGATTAGGGTCACGGCGGGGTTCCATACTTGGCTCAACGCTCTGGAATATAATGTAAAACGGAGTATTGATACTGCAACTGCCTAGGGGAGTTGGGATCGTCGGCTTTGAGCAATTTCATGTTTCAAGTTCCGAGATAGATACAGAAAACTAGTGAGCAAAAGATATAGGTGTGACGAAAGCACGACGAGCCCCCTTTGAAGTAATACAATGATGTAGATCCGTGGGGAAGAAGGGCAAAATAAAGTAAGAAGTGTTTCTAGTGGTTAGGCTCGAAAGTGAGTCGTGACTTCCACACAGTTCCAATATACTACAGGCCAGACTTTTGCAGTTTTTTAAACCTTACCTACTATAAAAAAGCAGTATGGCTCCAATGCTAGCAGAACGAGTAAGTTCCAACTTAAGAGAAGAGAGGACAACAGGCTCCTTGCTCTTCTTAATTTTCTCTACTAGTTCCTTCCGAAAATCTAAAAACAATAAGCGGCCATTGTTGCGAGATTCCTTTTACATGCTTTTCACTATCGCTAAAAATAATTTTACCTCAAAGATCGCACCTAAACCAAGAATTCACGTAGCTATACAGTTATTCAATAATATTATCACAGAGAGCAGACCTCCATAATCGAACTAAAATATTTTAAAAGCATGTGTAAACATTTAAATTAATATACAATGAACACTAGCGCCGCCAAACTAATTTATCCCAACTATCCCTCGAATCCATTCCGGAACCGGTTCGAAATCCTGAATGGATTCAGTGTGGAATCTTGCTCAAAGAAAACAACCGATTCCGACTCTATCGGTCGATGCATTTGAGCTAGAATTCATACTGGAAGTCCGAACCGGTTCCGGACTAGTTTGACTGGGTAGAGAAATAACCGCTGTCAATTCAGTCGAACTCAGCAACAAAAAAAAACATGACGACAGTAGCGCACCTGGTTTGGATATCCCAACTACCTTCGAATCCGTTAGAGATTTTTACACAAGTTGAATGCTGAAGATGGATGTCTGTTCTCTGTGATATTATTCAATTTGCAAGAAATATTGATGCCAATGAAAAGTTTACATAATAGATCCAGCAGCACTGTTTTAACCCCTTTGTATTTATTTTGAACGTTCTTGATTGATAAAACGACCGGTTGATAAATGAAGTTCATTTTTGACAATTCTAGACCTTTTATTCAAAACGACATATCTACAATGAGTGGCTCTCTTTGTTTACTTTCTCTTCTGTTAATAATTCGGTCGGTTTAATATTCATCCCTCAACTCTTTGCATAATATGCTAGTCAAAACCACCGTCTTTCGATCTGTACTGTAAAATAAGTGAAAAGTGGTATCCCTAATAAAATATATTATACAAGAACTTTAACTCATATAGTCCAACGATTCCACATATTGTTTGGATGATACCCTGAACAGGTCGTTAGGCTCTTGAATGATAAGATATTTATTAGGGAAGTGACGCCGTAAAAATCGAAAGAGAAAGTCAACAAAGAAAGTCACTCATTGTAGATGTCTTTTTGAAAAAGTGCTCAAGAATTCTCGGTGTTTTTTTACTTTGTCAGTTGCATGAATGCGAGTGCTACGGGTGCTCATCTGTGTCACTCAAACTCACGCAACTTCTATTAAAAAAACACCAAGAATTGTCAAAAGAAGTTCATCCGTCTTATTTTGTGGCGTTATGTCGGTTGGTGTAAAACCTAATTGAGGTTAGGACTGGAACAAATTGGTCCGCGATTGTCTTCTTTTCTCTTAGGTTCTAACATGCGGACACTTAGCTTCATGAGTATTCAATACCTGGGTCCGCTCGAGGTGACGGTTGGTCAACGGAAGAAAAAACGACAACGGCTTAACAGCCAACTGTCAAAATTCTCTTAGAAAGGAAATTCCGGACAAACCGTTACTGGCTAAACACAGTTCATAGCAGTTAATGAAAGAGAATACTTTTCTCTTTTGTTTACTATCAACATCTGTGATTGGCGAGTAACGGTTTGTCCGAAATTTCCTTTCAAAGAGAATTTTGACACTTGGCTTTTAAGCCGTAATCATATGTTTGTCGAGATGTGATCCGTGTGGTGTACAAGGGAAGGGTTGAAGCGGAATAAAAAGGAATAGAAACAAGAAATAGAAACAAAGATAGAGGTTTCATTATTATAACAAATTTGGCCTCCCTGATGATTCGCGATCGGCATAAAGTGGTCTATGTTAGAAAAACTCTAGTAAGAGAACTGCGGAGAGAAAAACAGCATTTTTGGCAACGTATGCCCAGGCATTGTATGGCAACACGTCCAATGTTATAAGGATAGGCAATGTTCGATTGGATTCGTTTTTTGACAGCTAAACGCGAATCCAATCGATCCAAAATGGAGTCTCCGCAGTTCTCTTTCTAGTTTTTCTAGTCTATGTGAACCAGTGTCAGAACATATCAATATTAATTCGTCAAAAGGACGAAAGTGTTTTTTGTAAAAAAAACTTGTTTCGCTCATTAGTCTGCTGCAGATTGGAATTTCATGAAAAATATGCGTTAATGTAAATTGTTACCCTTCGTAGAAGTAATTTCAATGGTTTTCTGCTTTAAAATTACAGTAAATTAAGAGAAACCATCAAAATAAAAGCTTGTTTACAAATGTTATTCGCCCTTTTGCAAATTTAATATGGATATGTTCGCTGTCGTATCAGAATGCATGCATGTAGCTGGCATGACTAGAAGAAATCAAACGAGACACGAAAGACAGTAGATAACAGAAATGCCTGAGTGAGGGGTGTGTATGTGGCGGCATATTATGTATTGGTCGATAAAGAGCTGATAGCTGATCAAAAACTTTGGTGGATTTGAGTTGCAAGAGCAAGATAGAATAGTGAAATGAAAGGGTCCACTTCTTCAATTGATGTTTGTGTGTGTGTGTTTTCGGGCAGAATAGAGGGCCGTGAGCAGGGACGCCATTTGGCCAGATTTATCTGGCACAGCCAGATTTTTTGCAGCTTTCAGACAAAAAGATAAACCTCTCATTCTGACAGATTTTTAAACTATAGAAGTGCTTGCATACACGTTTTGGAAATTTGCGGCATATTTTCCCAAATTTAGTAAACATCGATTGATATGTTTCGATGACTTTGAGGTGGCTGTTAAATGACAGATTTGCGACATTTGTAGTTGATCTGCCAGATATTCTTTGAAAAATAGTGGCAACCCTGACCGTGAGAAGCGCGTTCGTGTTTCAGTTATTCGAGGACCGTTGATGGAAGAACACACTATTGGAGGGCGATTTTTTGTCTGTTTCTTTGGTCACGGATACGACAATCCGGACCCCATGACCCTCCCACCGGATCAGCCCCTGTTGTACGATGCTTAACATGTGTGCTAACTTCGCGCGTGAGTTCGATCAGACTTGGTTACAGTAATCATAGCTATCAGTATTGAAAGATGTAATATTAGTGATGATCGCTTCCTATGGCAATGTAAATTCTGCCTCCGGGTTTAGGTTGTCGATTTTCAGTAATGTTGGGTAATGTTTCTGTTTTAAAACGGCCAAAATATGCAGAATGGGCTCCGTCCCAAAAAGTAGGGTGACCATACGTCCTGGTTTCCCAGGACATCTCCTGGTTTTTCACTTACTGTTCTAGTGTCCTGGGAAGTCGAGGAAAACGCTTGATTTGTCCTGGTTTTTGTCTTGTAAGCCTAAATCAGTTTTCTTCATTGGGTCTTCGCTTTATTTCCTCTGGTTCAGATCGCCGTTACGACCGATCGCAACCATAACTAGAACGAATACGACAAACAAAGTTTTATACATTCAAATCACTCAATTGTACCATCCGATGTCTTTTTAATCTCACAATTTTCTTCTCTAACGTAGAAAAGAATCGAGGCGTTCTTGTGTGCATAGCACATGATTGACTTGTAGTCCATTTGCAAGGAAATTCGGCAGCCGTACAAATCGAAATTATTCCATTTGTGGTCCAAACTCTGGCCGCTATCAATGGCGTTGAAACAATGATTACCAGAGCTTCTTCTCGGCTTAAATCGTCTTTCAATCCGGGACTCGACGAATTGTTTTGGGTTCCCTAGAGAAGACAAATCGAAGTTTTGGTAACTTTGCATCTGCTTTATGTTTTCTTTCCAGGGGCATTTTTTCGTCTTATTGGAAATCCGCTAACATTTTCCCTATCCATTAAAAATGGAAATGACGAAACATCAATAACTATCCTGGTATAAATTCATTGGGTGTTCTCTCTAGCCGGTAATTATGAAACCACTTCAGGGTTATTGCAAACAGTGCCTAATCCACGTTCGCGCTCAATCGAATATTATTTACACCAACCTCTCCGCTGTTTTTCATTTAAAAATCAATGAAATGGAGAAATTTGTAATTAACGGTTGTTTTTGCAACTGTTTCGATTCTAGCTCTCAGATCGAGATATAATGATTGATATTGGAGATTGCCAGCAACTTTTTTTTAAGTCAGGAATAGCGTAGGGAAGCTACTTGCGACCGTTTATGTTTCTGCTTTACTTCAATGACATGTGTTTAGTGCTGATAACTCCCCGCCGGTCCTGCACAGATGATTTCAAAATATTACGTTTCATCTGCTGAATTCTTCATGGTTGGCAATTTTCTCAACATCATATAGCCTTCGCTGATGGCTATCGCTTGAGCTTGAGCTTATGCGACCACCCCTGGCTGCTACTCCGTTATCGATCTGGACTAGCTGAAGTTGCACAGGGAATCAGTAGATAATTCTGCTTGGAAGTAGCGAAAAATCTTTCAATGTGCAACTCCTGGTAATACTAAAGTGTTTATTGATCAATACCGGCACCGGCAAGGCCCAAACGTAGATCGCGGAAGGAAAGGGAAGGAATTGTTAGTCCGATACTTGCTTTTGCTAGAGGCCGTATATACTACTGCGCACTCCACAAGTATCACGGGAGGAGGATATTTGTTAGTAAGTATAGAAAGTTGGATTCTACTTCTTCTTTACCGATGCCAGAGAGGTGACTCCACTATCTGGACGAGATATTGATCCATCAACTCATGGACCGGGGACCAACGGGCTTAACTTCCCTTCCGAAGGAAGACGTGACCACAGATTTTTTCACCTCAGAAAAATCTCGACGACCTCGGCTGGAATTGAACCCAGGCAAACTGGAATGAGTGGGGGTCACATTTACCACTCAACCACCGGCGCCGTCATGTAGCCTTCGCCGATGGCTATCAAGCAAGAACTGCGTGTGTGTAAATCCGAAAAAAGAGTTTGGTGATTCTCATGAGAGACTTTGTTGAGTTCAACCATGGTGGGCAAACCCACTGGGTCTGGCGGAATGCACAATTCTGTCATCGCACTAGAGGCAGCTCAGTGACGGTCTACCTAATGTGTCATTTTATATAGGAAGAGGCAAAAGTGCAAATCACGTTCTTTCGAGCTCAGTCAATGTGCGGTAAAATATTATTCTAAATTAAAACTTATATACTAAAATATCACAGAAGTAAATCACAGATATAGGAAAATTATCACAGTTCGATTAGTTTATCACAGAAATATATTAATTTGCTTTTCATGTGAGTATACAGATTAAATTCTACAATATGTTACAAGTTAACCTAAAATAAAATGAAATTATAGGAACAGTAAGTGGAATCGGTACTAAAAGCAGCCGATTCAAATACCTGAACTTGTTACATTATCAAGGTAAAATATGAATTATTAAGACTAAATCTAAACATATATTGATGCCATAAACATATATTGATCTGTGCAGATTAGCCACCATTCACACTGCTGCGATTTATGTTGCTAGGGCTAGCACGAGGTGATTAAAGAAAAACCAAACAATGTAATACAAGAATTATATTATATTTATAAACACACACTAATAAATTAAACATTTACAGTTTCAAGCTGCTACAATCAAAAGCTGCTGTGAGAAAGGTTTTGTCTGGAAATCCGAACAAACTTGAAAATTGTTTGATCGCGGATCTAACCTCAAAATGGCCGAAAGCACAGCTCCAGCGGAAGGAAACAACCAGAACTGTTCGTTCTGCGAGGATGTTGACGGGGTGGACGACATGGTCCAATGCGACGTTTGTGACCTGTGGGCTCATTACCGGTGTGCCGGTGTGACGGAAGCGGTCAAAAATGAAAGCTGGAGTTGCTCGAAGTGTAGCATTCAACTACAGGTACCAAAACCTGGTAGGAAGGCACCCGTGAAGAAGGGGCCGCCTAGAAAAACAGGTACAAAGAGCGACGCCGGGTCCGATATCAGCAAAGGAAGCGCACAAGGGTCTAATGTTGAATCTTCGCTCCAACAATTGTATCTAGAGCAGGAAGCTAAAGAGAAGGAATTGGAGGAGCAAAAATTATTTTATGAGAGGCGCTTAGAGATAGAGCGTTCCTTTCTGCAGCGAAAGCGGGCGCAACAACAAGATATGTTGCTTAAGGAGAGGCAACTATTGGAGAAACGTCTGTCCGACGAACGGGAATTTTTAGAACGGCAGCAGGCACTCCGGACCCAATTCCGGCACATGAAACTAGAGCTATCCCGTCAATTCGAGGGTACGGATGATGAAGTAGACGAGGAAAGTCCGGAAGGTGCGGCTGATAAAGTCCAGCAGTGGATGAAATCCAACCGGCAGGATCCTCGAGGTGCGTATCCGAAGCAGCAAGAGAGAGTTACTACATCTTCATCGGGCGACAGAGAGGCCATCGAAGATGAGGATAAGGCGGAAAAGCTAAAGCGAGACAGTCTAGTCGGAAATGTCATCGGTGCACGTTCGGTTGCCACAAAAGGCAACACAATACAAAGCAAAACAGGATCGAGCAGCGCAAACAATCGATTATTAGAACAGGTTATTCTCCAACGCCCATTGAAAGGATCTGTATCTTTTGCACATGAGCAGAATCCTCACGTGGAGACGGATTTCGAGGGAGAGGAAATAGATCCGTTGTACGATGCAGACTGGACGGAGGAGGAAGAAGCAACCATTCGTAATATATTAAACCGTCGAAGGCAAAACAGGTCGGGGTTGTTACAGAGTAATCCGTCACCAACCCGTGGTCCAACTCAAGCGCAGTTAGCTGCACGACAAGCTGCTTCGAGGCATTTGCCAATCTTCAAAGGTGAGCCAGAGGTGTGGCCGCTTTTTATAAGCTGCTTTGAATACACGACAGCAGCTTGCGGTTACACAAATACTGATAACCTGAAGAGACTTCAGGATAGTCTACAGGGTTTTGCGAAAGAAGCCGTCCAAAGCCGCCTTTTATTACCCGAGTCCGTGCCAGAGGTCGTAGAGGACCTGCGCAAATTATTCGGAAATCCCGAAAAGCTACTCAAAACTCTGGTAGCGAAAGTTCGGAACGCTCAAGCCCCTAGACTGGACAAGTTAGAGACATTTCTTTATTTCGGGATCACCGTCAAGCAATTATGCGACCACCTCGAAGCAGCCGGATTGCGAGATCACTTGAGTAACCCTATGCTTGTACAGGAGTTGGTTAGCAAGTTGCCTCCTTCGTACAAACTTGACTGGGTACGATTCAAGCGAGGCAGGTGTGGAACTCCGCTCAGAATATTCACGGACTTTACAAACGAAATCGTTTCCGAAGTTTCGGAAGTAACTGAGTTTACCGGAACTGAACAACATACGTTAAGAGAGCCAATGAGAAGCAGTAAACCAAAAAGAAATGAATATCTGCACGCTCATACAACGCATGGCGGACAGTCTGGAGGGATGCTGCACCCGGCACAGCAAAAAAGCAAGAAGTCGTGTGTCGTATGCAAAAGAACCGACCACAAGTTGCGATTTTGTGACGACTTCGTTAAGTTGGGCCTGCGAGATCGGGCTAAGGTTGTGGAGAAACACAAACTCTGTCCAGTTTGTCTTAACGACCATGGCAACGCACGGTGCACGTTCAACGTCAAATGTAATGTAAACAACTGTAGAGGTGGTCATCACCCGCTACTTCATCGTGCCGAAGAAGTCATTCAGGTCGCACGCGTTGAATTGAATACTCACGAATGTCAAGCTTCCATTCTATTCCGGATGATTCCGATAACCCTTTATTACGGGGAAAACTCGGTTGATTCCATCGCCTTTCTAGACGAAGGCGCATCCACAACGTTGGTAGAAAGCACTATAACTGATAGACTCAACGCAGAAGGAATACCGGAACCACTAGTCGTCGTGTGGACGGCCAACATGAAACGTCATGAAGATCAGTCCAGGAGAGTAAATCTATCGATCTCGTCAAGGGGAAGCGACATTAGGCATCAGCTAGCAGAGGCGCGTACCGTTACAGATCTGGTATTACCGCAGCAAAGTATCAACTTTAAGGAAATGGCGAAACGTTTCAAGCATTTGCGCGGTTTGCCAGTGATCGACTACAATAAAGATACGCCGAGGGTGCTAATCGGATTGGACAATCTGCATTTGTTTGCGCCGTTAGAATCTAGAGTTGGAGGCCCTGGTGAACCGATCGCAGTGCGCTCAACCCTTGGATGGACAGTGTATGGAGTAACCCGACAAAAAATATCGCCCCGCGTTTTCGTCAGCCACCATTCAATCCAACCTGTGAGTAACGAGGAACTACACGAGATGCTAGGTACACAATACCGCTTGGAGGAGTCCTGTACGCCTGTTGTTCCCCTACTGGAATCTAACGAGGATCAGCGAGCACGAGAGGTTTTGGAGAAAACGACAATCAGAATAGGGGATCGCTTCGAAACCGGTCTGATCTGGAAAGAGGATTATACAACATTTCCCGATAGCTACCCGATGGCAATGAAACGATTGAAGGCGCTAGAACGTCGACTTGCCAAAAATCCGGAGCTACAACGGAATGTGTTCCAGCAGATCGTGGAGTATCAGCAGAAGGGGTACTGCCATAAAGCATCGAAAATAGAGCTTGGTAATGCAGATGCGAATAGGGTATGGTATTTACCATTAAATGTAGTTCTTAATCCCAAGAAACCGGGCAAAATCCGCCTAGTTTGGGACGCAGCGGCGACTGTCGACGGAGTATCTTTGAACTCCCGCTTGCTTAAAGGCCCCGATCTATTAACCTCACTCCCTTCTGTAATTTGCAAATTCCGGGAAAGGGCCATCGCATTTGGTGGTGACGTACGCGAAATGTACCACCAACTGCGTATACGTGAAGCAGACAAATCGGCACAAAGATTCCTCTTCCGATTCGACCCCGAGAAGTCCCCCGATGTGTACGTGATGGACGTAGCTACCTTCGGGTCCACTAGCTCTCCATGCTCGGCACAATTCATTAAAAATCGCAATGCCGAGGAATATGCAATACAGTTTCCGGATGCGGCAAGAGCGATTATTGATCGACATTATGTCGACGACTATTACGATAGTCTCGACACCGAAGATGAAGCGGTGCGACGAGCTAAGGAAGTCCGTTACATTCACTCGAAAGCCGGCTTTGAAATCCGGAATTGGGCATCGAATTCAACAGATGTTCTGAGCAAGCTCGGAGAATCCAATGTCGATAAGCTGGTACATTTTAGTCAAGATAAAACCACCGATCAAGAACGAGTTTTGGGTTTAATCTGGGATACAGTCCAGGATGTTTTGTCCTTTTCGGTCCCGTTTCAGACGGATATGATGCACCAGGAAGAGCGACCAACTAAAAGGCAGGTTCTCAGTGCGGTCATGTCGCTGTTTGACCCTTTGGGCCTCTTAGCACCCTTTACAGTTTTGGGCAAGATGTTAATTCAAGACCTTTGGAGGACCGGATGCGAGTGGGACGAGCTAATCGACGATGAGTCATATACTAAATGGCGACAGTGGACGGAAATGCTACCTGAAATAGAACGAGTACGAGTTCCCAGGTCTTATTTTGGGAATGTTCACTCAGACGACTACGGGCAAATTCAATTACACGTATTTTGCGACGCTGGGGAGAATGCTTACGGTTGCGCTGGTTATCTACGGATCGTCGTCAACGAAGAAGTAAAATGCTCCTTAGTTATGGCCCGATCCAAAATTGCTCCGCTAAAACAGTTAACGATTCCGCGACTGGAACTGCAGGCCGCAGTGCTAGCAGCACGGATGGTGAAGACACTCCAGTTAAACCATTCACTCGAGATTAATCGAGTATTCATTTGGAGCGACTCGCAAACTGTGTTGTCGTGGATTCGATCCGACCAACGTAAATATAAACAGTTCGTCGGTTTTAGGATTGGGGAGATTCTGAGCTTGTCGTGTCTTGCGGACTGGAGATGGTTACCGTCGAAATTAAACACCGCTGATTGTTTAACGAAATGGGGGCGCAAACCCTCGCTGGAATCAGGAAGTCCATGGTTCAATGGACACGATTTCATTCATAAATCGCCAGATTCATGGCCACAACAAGTTCTACCGCCAGCAAATACGTTAACGGAGATGAGAGCCACGTTTTTGTTTCATCACATAGTATTGACCGAGCAGTTCATGGATGTCAGCAGAGTCTCTAAATGGAACATACTTGTGCGAACAGTGACCTGTCTGTTTAGATTCGTTTCTAATTGTAGACGTAAAGGCCGTGGACAGCCCATCGAGAGCCTAAAGCCGACAGAAGTTCAGGCAAAACGAATTGTGACGAACTTGTCTGCAGTGAGAGTTCCAATACGCCAAGCAGAATTCAAAAAAGCCGAAGAGGTGCTGTTCAAAATGGCACAGAGCGAGGCGTTCGGAGACGAAATAAAAACAATTCGCAGAAATCAGGAATCAGATCGTAGTCAATGGATTACTCTGGAGAACTCGAGTGTACTACGCGGAATGACGCTTCTTCTTGATGATTCCGGAGTCCTACGGTTGGAAGGCCGTAGTGCAAATGCGGAGTTTCTACCATTTGACCTGCGTTTCCCGATTATACTGCCGAAGGCCAACGGAGTTACAGAAAAGTTAGTCCAGTATTTTCATGAAAGGTTCGGTCATGCTTTCAGAGAGACGGTGAAGAACGAACTCAAGCAAAGATTCTTGATACCAAAGATAAGTTCCTTGATCGCTAAGGTTGAAAAGCAATGTGTTTGGTGTAAAATTCATAAGAACCGTCCACACACGCCAAGAATGGCGGCACTTCCAGTACAACGATTAACTCCATTTCAACGGCCTTTCACCTATGTAGGCGTTGATTATCTGGGCCCGGTGGATGTAACCGTAGGACGACGCACAGAAAAACGGTGGGTCGTGGTCTTCACATGCCTTGTAGTGCGAGCCATTCATCTCGAGGTAGCTCACAACCTTACTGGTCAGTCTTGTGTCATGGCCATCCGACGCTTTATATGTCGCCGAGGACCAGCAGCGGAGTATTTCTCAGATAATGGAACGAATCTACGATCGGCTAGTAAAGAGATGCTACAACAGTTTCAGGAAATCAAGGACGAGTGCGCAGAAGAGTTCACAAATGCCAGAACTAAGTGGCACTTCAATCCGCCCGCCACGCCACACATGGGAGGCGTGTGGGAGCGTATGGTACGAACGGTTAAAGAGGTGATGAGTGTATTGAACGACGGCCGCAGACTCAACGACGAAATTTTATTGACTTCACTTTCCGAGGCAGAAGATATGATAAACAGCCGTCCTCTTACGTTCGCCCCACAGGAATCGTCTGTAGCAGCTCTATCCCCAAATATGTTTCTACGAGGAGTAGCACCTAACGAACCACAGGATGTTATAACGCCGACGAATGTGGGTCAGGCACTTCGGGACTCCTACAAACGTTCTCAACAACTGGCAGATAACATGTGGCGGCGCTGGATAAAGGAGTATATTCCGAGTATCAACCAAAGAAACAAATGGTTTGGAGAATCCAAGGCTTTGCAAAAGGGAGATCTAGTCTACGTTGTGGAAGGTGAACGTCGCAAGGTATGGATACGCGGGATCGTCGAAGAATTAATCGTGTCTAGCGATGGAAGAGTACGGCAGGCCATGGTAAGGACCAACGGCGGGCTATTTAGACGTGCAACCGCCAACCTAGCGGTATTGGAGATAAATGAGGGTAACACTGATCCGGTGGCTGGTTCCGAACCAGGATTACAGGTCGGGGAATTGTTGAGTTCAACCATGGTGGGCAAACCCACTGGGTCTGGCGGAATGCACAATTCTGTCATCGCACTAGAGGCAGCTCAGTGACGGTCTACCTAATGTGTCATTTTATATAGGAAGAGGCAAAAGTGCAAATCACGTTCTTTCGAGCTCAGTCAATGTGCGGTAAAATATTATTCTAAATTAAAACTTATATACTAAAATATCACAGAAGTAAATCACAGATATAGGAAAATTATCACAGTTCGATTAGTTTATCACAGAAATATATTAATTTGCTTTTCATGTGAGTATACAGATTAAATTCTACAATATGTTACAAGTTAACCTAAAATAAAATGAAATTATAGGAACAGTAAGTGGAATCGGTACTAAAAGCAGCCGATTCAAATACCTGAACTTGTTACATTATCAAGGTAAAATATGAATTATTAAGACTAAATCTAAACATATATTGATGCCATAAACATATATTGATCTGTGCAGATTAGCTACCATTCACACTGCTGCGATTTATGTTGCTAGGGCTAGCACGAGGTGATTAAAGAAAAACCAAACAATGTAATACAAGAATTATATTATATTTATAAACACACACTAATAAATTAAACATTTACAGTTTCAAGCTGCTACAATCAAAAGCTGCTGTGAGAAAGGTTTTGTCTGGAAATCCGAACAGACTTTTTGGCTGAGCTATGCCTGCCAGACCCTAGAGCTTATTAGCTGCCGAAAATCGGGGGAGAAGGCACTATCGATTAAAAGGTGATGGAGGGAGGTAGTCCGCTTTGAACTGTTTTGGTTTTTACTCGCTTGATATGGTCACTCTACCAAAAAAAATTTTCGGAGTCACATAAAATCTCGACGACGCATTGTAAAAACATGGCATATATGGCACCCCTATCCCATTTCCATTGAACTGGCATAAGTCAACATCTCAGCGGGCACATACATTATGGGCCCCACTGACAGTTCAAATAGTTCTGCTCGTTTTGCTTGAAGCTCGGTCTTCACTATTCAGACACGGTACGGCATGCCTTTATCTTTAGATGTTTCTTAAAAAGATAAAACATTGCACTGCTAATCGAGTATTAAAAAGTGGTATTGAATGGAATCGATTCTGTACATTGTGGATCGACGTTAACGCGATGACCTTTAGATCTTGGAATTGAAATCATGGCGCATTTTCGGTATCAAAGTTACAAATTCGACTACATCGTAAATCGAGGATACAGTCAGAAAATTTTAGCCGAACACTTCAAAGCACAGATCTATGCACAGGATGTGATCGCAGCAAGCATCTATTATCATATTTTTGCATCCAAATCCTTCTTATGTTTTTCAATTCGCGTTCCTGCCAATTTTGTACAATCAATAGCTCAAATTAGAAAGCATAAAATGAGCGATATCAATTCGAAGCTTTCCAGGGGTACGTATCATTAAGGCGTTGTCCAATCACGTCAAACTGTACTGAAAAATTTGATCTTTGACAGCGTTCAAAACGACGAAAGAAATAACCTCCAAAATCAACTCGGGTTTGCCGAGAAGGGCCGCTACGCCAACAACTAGCGTATCGCGGCAAATATCGCGTACAACCAGCAGGCAAAGCACCATGGACATCACCGAGAGTAGACCGACCAGCTGGTCACGTCCGGTTATCAAAAAATCTTCCTCTTTATTATCCAGTACATCCAAGATAGGCATTCCGGATGACAAAATCCAACAGGGTTTGCATAAGCCGGGTACACTCCCTAAATATCTGCGTTCTAAGCGGCCAGCAACGGTGCACAGCAGCTTCAAACCGACGGATGTAACCAAGAGGAAAAACGACGAAAGCCACGATAGTTCTCAGAAGCAAATCGCACAGGACAAAAAACGATTCGATAAATTTAAAGCTGATATAGGAGAAAAGATTCAGAAGTATTCGAACTCCAAGGAAGCACTTACAAAGGATTCCCGAATCCAAAGCGACCAATCGGTGATCCCAGCGGCTGAAGGAGCCCTGGAACAGGCAATTGCTCATTTTTGTGCTGAACCTGATCAAATTGTGACCACCGAGGGTCCCCCATGCGGGGGCGCTGGCGATGTTAACCAGGTGCAGACACTACTTCTTACCCGAGAAGCAGAGCTCACGGAGTTGAATGGGAAAATGAGGCAGTTGGAAGAAAAATGTAATTGCCTTGAGGAGGACTGTAGAACTCAAATCGAGCGGGCACTAGACTTAGACTGTCAGCTGAGGGCGAAGACAGCACTGGTGCAAGAACGGGAAGCGGAGATTGATAAGGTGATGGAATGTTATTTTTAAAAGTGATTTCCGTTTAAAGTACCGGGTTCATAATAATTTTTCGACTTCGACTACTTATCGGATTTTATTATCAGAATTTAAATGAGTTTTCGAACATTTTAGTAATTTTATAGAATTGTCTGCGTCGAGCATGATCAGGCTCAAGCCGTCGTCGTTAGTAATATAATCGGGCTAAATTTTCTAATAACTGGTCGAAATACCTATCCCTTTCCAGTTGGATCATTTGATTCCCAGACGATACCTTTCTCGTCGTTGTACTGGATACAGCAGATCGTTTGCCATTCGATTGACGCGTAGTGGTTTAGGATGTTATAGTTGAAGATTTACTCATAATCCTCAACACGCAGATCTGGTCATTTTCCGGATTTGATTTTATAACCCTACGCTGTTGCATGCTAAATACTACGAATATCATTTATTTCTTCGCTATTTTACCACAATGTAATGATATTTTAATAATTTGATTTATTTTTTTTTATTATTTTTTTAAAATCATTTTTTATTTGTTTTTTTTTTATTTATTTAATTGTTTGTTTATCTATCTATTTATTTATTTATTCATTTATTTATTTATTTATTTACTTATTTATTTATTTATTGATTGATTTATTTATTTTTGCCTTTCTTATAGAAAGAAAGGCTATGCAATCACTCCAAAAACCGATTTCTCGGCTGAGGTTCATATACCATTTGATTCTGCTCGTCGAGATCGGAAAGTATCTGTATGTGTTGTGTAAAATTACGCAAGGTTTTCAGAGCCATCTCTAAACCGATTTTCACAAACTTATTTTGAAGTTGACGGTACAATGCTCCAATAAACTGCAATTGAATTTTAGTGGATTGAACTTCCGATTCCGGAGTTACCATGATGCCCAAATGATGCATAATGGAAACAAAATTATTTGGATTAGCGGGTCTAGAATACTAATAACCAATCAAAGTAACTTTGACCCTATTGGCCCCTTATGATGGTTCTTGGTGCCCCCGGGGTATTTTATTGTTAGGGGAAACTGCCACTGCGACCACTTTCAGGTTATCTTTTGTGGCTGACCCTGTTTGCTCTACATGTTACAAATTGCCCATATCCAATTTAGTTGGAAGCGAGTTGAATCCAATGTAGCTGAGGATCCGTTTAGGACACCCTAGTAGCAATTGAGGTTTTATGATAGTTTTATAGCCAGTCTTACACTTCTAGCATGCTATAAAACTTCAATTATTACTTGGGCAGGTATGCTATACCTGTCCTAAACGGACACGATAAGATGGCTTCTGGAGTGTCGTTTTCTTTGCAGAAATAATTCGGCACAATGGCAGAGAATATGTTCCGAGCTTTCGAGCTCGTTGTTACAGAATCGACAAATGTCATCTTGACTTTTACCATTTTTTCAGGTGATACATAACAGGACAATCCCCTATAAATAAACCTGTGATTATACGCAGGTCTTTTCGTTTAAGATCCATTAGTTTTTTGGCAGCTTGTTGTATCTGGATGTACGATTTGCTTAGCTTTTCGAGCACCTGGTACGTTACACCAGTCATTTAATAGTTGGTCTCTTGCCCAAGCTGAAAGTTCTAGTTTGCTGGCACGGGTAGGGTTCTGGTAATAATGTCCGGAAGAGGTGTTGTGTCATTATGTCCGGGATCTTATGATGAAAGCTGGTATTGCGATATTATGGAGCAGAGGTATTGCTCCATAATGTCCGGGATTATATGATGTACTCATAGTTACGGATATTTTAAGGTTCCAGGTCATATGAAATAACGGGTGCGTCACAGAATCCAGAAATGAGATGCGTCATAATGTGCCAGGTTGTACGACGCACGTCGTTTTCGGATTTTACGACGCAATGGATATCATGGACACTGGGACGCACTCATAGCGTCGGATGTTATGACGGAAAGGTACTGCGTCATAACGTTTCAGGTCATAACGTCCCAAAATATGGAGCGTCATGACGTCCGGGACAATATGACGCACAAGAGTGTGCATCATAAGATCTGCAAGCAAGAATGCGTTATAACATCCCAAGCCATTCTTGTGTCGCAACGTTCGAAAGTAGTCCTACGTTATAATGTCCGGGATCCTATAATGCACACTGATATTGAGATAATATGACATAGAGGTAATGCGTGATAAAATTCGGGATAATATGACACACTCATTGTTTTGGATGTTATGACGCATAGGTATTGCGTCATAACATCACAGGTTATACAACATTGGGACATTACGACGCAGTTCTTATGCGTCATAATATCCGAAACAATCAGTGCGTCACAGTGTCCACGAAATCGATTGCGTAGGGAGGGGGTCTCAGCCGAGGGTCTGTCTCAAAGGGAAGAAGAGCGTATCCGCATAAGAATAAGAAGAGTCGCAGATTTGACAGACGCAAAACATTCAAGATAATCTGCATAAGGTGTATGCATTAGAGTGGCTCGAATATGACATTTTTCAGTACAGCACTTTTTGAGGTCCTTTTGTGGTCCCAAATGCCTGTGCAAAGTTTGGGAGCGGTCGGTTGCTTCCCGGGTTTGCGCATTGCGTTCAAAGTTTGTATGGGATTTTATATGGAGAAATCAATTATTTTGCATTTACATAATAAAGATCGCTATTTCACTAAATATGAAAAACCAGCTGTATAAAACTATAGTACAAACCTTGGTTAACAACTTTGTCAAAGACGGTAACTAGCTACGAGTTTTCAAAAAATAGTTATAACGATTTTAAAACTTATGGTAATCCAAATGCGTAAATTCATTATTTCTTCCAACACTGTCAGTACACCACGACACCGATACTTTAAATTGCAGAGATTTGGTACCTTTGAATAAAATGTTCAGAATGAATTGCTGAAAAACATAGACGTAGTTAGAAAAGTCAAAGGAGAGGGGGTGTGGCTTGTGTACTTCCCAGTTTCCTTTTTAGATAGTTTAGTATAACATAAGGAGCACATCTTCAACGCAGGTTTATACCGCCAAATTAAAAATTATTCTTACGTGTTTGAGTGCTACTATTTAAGGGCTTTACTGTTATCTCATTTAAAATGGTACAACGGTTTATAAGCTTTACATATTTTAAAACCATATTTCTTAGCCGTTCAGTCAGAATTTAAAAAAAATGCATATACTTAGATTCTTTGAAGCCTCGGAATTGTTTCTATTGAAGTTTTCGTTTGAGAATCTAGGAACGAAACCAGGATAGTTACTTCAAACAAGCGTTTTTTTTTATGAAATTGAGTTTGGTTCATGCAAAATATTACGAAAGTTCAGTCGTTGACATTTACAAGGACGTAATGATTCTTTGTCTTACACGAAGCAATCAAAAAAGGGACTGGGGAGTACACAACCCCCCCCCCCCCCCTCTCCTTTTCATTTTCTGACTACATCTATGTTATTTAGCAATTCATTCTGAATATTTCATTCAAAGGTACCAAGTTTCTGCAATGAATACATTCTCATTTATTTAAGTTTTTAATGTCGATGTCGGTGGTGCACCGGCAGTGTTAGAAAAAGTAATCAATTTCTGCATTTGGATTTTACCATAAGTTTTAAAATCGTTTTACCATAAGTTTTGAAAACTCGTAGCTAGTTATGGTTTTCGGCAAAGTTGTTAACCAAGGTTTGAACTATAGTTTTATAAAGCCGATTTTTCATATTGAGTGAAATAGCGATCTTTATTAACACAAATGCAAAATAATTGATTTCCCCATATAAAATCCCATACAAATTTTGAACGCAATGCGCAAACCCGGGAAGCAACCAACCGCTACCAAATTTTGCACAGGAATTTGGGACCACAAAAGCAACTCAAAAAGTGCTGTGCCCGCTAGTTTAAATCATTTTGAAGTTTTCCCATACAACCGCGAGCCAATCTAGTATGCATGTGTGTACAATAATATTATTGGTGGCAAACACCTTGAGTACCTCAAAAGGACTGATAGCACTAGTTTCTATATTCAAAACTTTATGTTTGAATTAAATTTATTTTTAATAATAGCTTTTTTTGGGAAATGAAGTAGTATTTACGCAATGTCGATCTTGCCAATCGTAAAACCAAAACTCTCGCTTTACGAGTGCCTATACCTTTTCTGGCATCATCTTGGGTTTTCAAGTCATTTGCAGTTTGACAAGACCAAAATTGACAAGACCATAATTTGATGTTGGAACGGTCTAACCCTAAGAATGATTATAGGAAGGGCAATCCCTCGGTCTCAACACGTCGAACCTCAGCCCTACGTAAAACTATGACTGGAAATCAAAGTGATGACAAATAGCAAGCGGAACCGGTGGGTACCGGAGCACACTCCACAATATTTTTGCTCTTACCTTGTCAAGTGGCGCTCTGACAGGGTTGACCTTCTTTCCCAAGCTATTCGTGAGAACACAAACGGAGCATTTAGTTTTGTGGAGACTGTAGTGATGGAGGTGGAAGAGGAGAAGAATTGCGCAGAAAGCAAACTAGGGAAGCTGCTGAATAGTGGCTCGCTGGAGGATGAAGTGTCCTGAACTTCGTTGATTCTCAACTCTCCAGCTAGAGACGACGATCGGACAGTGACCAAGAAGAACATAGATCAGTCCAGTGGAGCAATCGATGGGTCGGAGGACTCCGAGAATAACACAAGAGGAGAATGGGTAACCTGTTACCTAAGTGGCAGGCGGAACTCTATAGTTGGCATAGGTGTTATTCAGACACCAGCCAATCGACAGCGTTCTACGGACACCGAGTTGTCGAATAATAGTGAGTGCTGGAAGGAACCCCACCGAAAAAGATCAACAGGCGGAATCCTAGATTAAAAATTTAGCAGCGCCCAACCTCAACCCCCTCGAATATCCTCAGCCATAAATAGCTAAATACTTCCCGATGCGCGCTGATCGATAGCGTCATGGAGTAGATGTATACGAGACCCATGTTTTGGAAGTGGAAGTTTCTCGAAATCGTCTGTGCATACAAAGGTACAGCTAAGTGACTGAAAGATGCCACAACTGCGATCAAGCCCTCCGAAAGCGGTTCATTGAAAGCAGTTGAAGCGCCGCAGATTCCTCAACAGGCGCTTTACATCGGTTATTTTCTCGATAGTATCAACATGTCGGATGGAAACATTTTTCGCCTGGTGCAGAATCCGAACGATAATTTTTGCACGGAACGCTGGACGGTCGTGATAAGAAGCCTCAAAACGGTAGAGCTTTTGTTGATGGTAGACAAGGCTTCAGCGAAACTGTTAACCTCCTGACACAACCAGCTGAACTACGTATTCAATAAGGCTAGAATGCGCCAGTTGAAGGGTGCCGCGGTCTTCGCCGAACTTCAAAGTTCTAGACAATCATGGACAGAAAAAGTTCCTATGGGTTGCTCGACACCGAACGCTTCATGACGGACTTCTGCTCATAGTAAGCCTACAGAAATGGTAGCGAGTGAATCGGTGGCTGTTTTAAGTATTGGGAAGAGCTTCAGAAAGTACGTTTATTCAGCGTGGTAGTACAGAGTGAACTAACTATGTGATGATGGAGTGACGCGGTCCTATGCTAGCTCATAATATGTATTTGTTAGCACACACTACGACAGTGCATATTTGTGTTAGTTAGGCAAAGGTACATCACAGATATGAAGACAGATGAATATTATTACAGTGGCAGCCTATCTTGCGAGCACCCTGCCATATGCGGCTAACGAACTGACTCTCAAGGAGAAGGGGATCGAAGCCTGTAGGCGAGGGTGCGCGAACAGCAACAGCTGAAGCACATATTAGACTGAAGAAGGCCTCTGCAATGTCGAGCAAAACACAACCTACCACTAGCCGTTGGCAAAATAAAGGACAGGAGGTATTGGTCCCAAAAATCGACCGCCGAAAAACACCAGAACTATAAGCAGCATTCACAGCATCCAACTTTCATCACTTAAAAGGTGCAACAAGCGTCCTTGCCCGGAGGTTAACCAGAGAGCGCCTAGGTATCACTCTTATACAGGAGCCGTGGGGAAAAAGCACAAAAACTTTGGTTTAAATTCATCACAAGTTAGTATACTGTAAAGACCAGTCAACTCCAAGAGCTGCAGTTTTGGTAGACGAAGCGATAAAATTTTCTCCAATTACAGAATTCATTCAACGAGACGTCGTTGCAATAACACCGATATGGCTAGGGGCAAGCAAGTTATTGTGATCGCATCTGCTTACCTCCCTGGCGATACGGATTCTGTACCACGTTCTGAAATCGATGCTCTGATAAAGTACTGCAGAAGCATTAACAACTCGCGCAAAAGTTGCCAAAACTGTGTTCACTAATTAACCATGAATAACGCTCCAAGCTAAAAGACTAAAAAAGCTTCACAGTAGGTTACTGGATAAGCAAACTGCGAACGAACGATGAGGCTTCAAATTTTAAGGGCAGCGTCAAATCTTCACTCGTGAGTGTTTGTCGCCTAGCCTCGTGAAGCTTACAAGGGCCGGTGACAAGCTGAAGCGGAAAGCGAATATCAGTATCAGAGCGGTATCAGAGCTGTGACACCACCTGGGAACCTGATTTATAGTGCTGGGTAGGATGCGTCAACGCTTGATTGGATGGACTCCGATCAACGCAAGGATGTGTAAGTTGAGGATCAAGGGCCGTTTCTTCAACTACAGCATCATTAACGTACACTGCCTACACGATGAGAGATCCGACGACGAGTAGGAAGTGTTCTATGCGAAGCTGGAGGAGGTGTACGACGGCTGTTCGCAACAGGACGTGAAAATCGTCATCGGTTATATGAACGCTCAGGTAGGACGGGAGGTAATGTTTAGACCGGTAATCGGGCCAAACACACCGTATCGAATGACATCGGCCAACGGTGCGTGAACTTCGCAGCCTGCCGTGGCATGGTAGTCCTATGTATCTTCTTCCCTTGCAAAGATATCCACAAAGTCACCTGGAGATCACCTGTCCAACGCACCGAAAACCAAATCGGTCACGTTCTAATTGATGGGCGATTCTTCTCTGGTATCACCAACGTTCGTACCTACCGCAGTGCGAATATAGATTCGGACCATTACCTAGTTGCAGTATGCATGCGCTCAAAACTCTCGACTTGCCCAAGACTACGCACAGCGGCTGGAAGCAGCACTACCCACGGAAGAACAGCTGGGCGCAGCTACTCTTGAAGATGGCTGGAGGGAGATCCGTCCCGCCATAGGAAGTACTGCTATAGCGGCACTAGGTACAGCGACTCCGAATCGAGGAAACGAATGGTTCGATGACGAATGTAAGCAGTTAATAGAGGAGAAGAATGCAGCACGGGCGAGAATGCTGCAGCAAGGAACGAAACAGAATGTGGAGCGATACAATCAAGCACGGAACAGGCAAACCTCGGTCCTCCGGAGAAAGAAGCGCCAACAGGAGGAACGAGTTTGCGAAGCGATGGAACAACTGTACCGCGTAAACGACACACGGAAGTTCTACGAGAAGCTGAACAGTTCGCTCAAAGGCTACGTGCAGGGACTTAGACCTTCTTACGAACGAGTGTGAGGTGATTGAAAGGTGGAAGCAGTACTATGACGAGCACCTCAACGGTGAAGTAGCAGAGGACGAAGGCGGTATGGCAACGGATCTTGAAGCACGCGCAGAAGACGATAGGCTGCCCGCCCCTGATTTACAAGAAGTCAAGGAGGAGATCGGTCGGCTGAAAAACTACAAAGCTGCCGGCGTAGATCAACTACGCAGCGAGCTATTCAAATACGGTGGTGAAACACTGGCTAGAGCGCTGCACTGGGTAATCGCCAAAATTTGGGAGGAGGAGATTCTTCCGGAGGAGTGGATGGAGGTTGTCGTTTACCCAATCTACAAAAAGGGTGACAAATTGGATTGCTGCAACTACCGCGCGATCACACTACTTAGTGCCGCCTTTTCAGGATAAGCTAACACGATTAGTCAAAAGTGACGATGGATCGGGTGATGTGCGCTATACAAGTATCAGGGACCCTCTCGAGTCCCTTTGAATCTCGAAGAGGGTTACATCAAGGTGATGGTCTATAGTGCCTGCTGTTCAACGTTGCGTTAGAAGGTGTAATAAGGAGAACGGGGATAGACACGAGTGGCACGATCTTCAGGAAGTCCGTCCAGCTTCTTGGCTTCGCCGACGACATTGACATAATGGCACGGAACTTTGAGGCGATGTCGGAAACGTACATCAGACTGAAAGCTGAAGCCAGCAGGATTGGACTTGCCATAAACGTTTCGAAGACAAAATACATGAGAAGAAAAGGTTCTAGAGACGCCTATGTGAACCTCTCATCCCGAGTTCGGATTGACGGTGACGAAATCGAGATGGACGACGAATTCGTGTATTTGGGCTCACTGGTAACCGCCGACAATGATACCCGCAGAGAAATTCAGAGACGGATCTTTGCGGGAAATCGTATCTACTCTACTGGAATCCGGAGGATGCTCCGGTCGAACAAAATTCTCCACCGCACGAAGTTGATTATCTACAAGACGCTGATTAGACCGGTGGTCCTCTACGGTCACGAGACCTGGACTATGCTCGTGGAGGACCAGCGCGCCCTTGGAGTATTCGAACGAAAGGTGTTGCGTACCATCTATGGTGGCGTGCAGATGTAAGACGGAACGTGGCGCAGCGAATGAACCATGAGTTGCATCAGCTGCTGGAAGAACCATCCATCGCGTATACCGCAAAAATAGGAAGTTTGCGGTGGACTGGATACGTCGTAAGAATGTCGGACGACGACCCGGTGAAGATTGAGGACGACCCTACAGGAACAAGAAGACCAGATAGACAAGATAGAGGAGGACTTGCGGACCCTTCGAAGACAGAGCGGTTGGCGACAAGCAGCAATAGACCGAGTGGAGTGGAGACTGCTTCTGCATACAGCAAGAAACAACAAGGCTCTAGCCTGAACGGTAAGGTAAGTAATGTGAAAGAGATTCGGATTTTTTACATACGTGCGCAACATTTATTTGCGTCTCTGATGTTCTTACGACTCAATTTTTTCAATGGTTGCACAATTACTAGCGAAACTTACGCAATGTAAACAATACCTATTGAACTAATTACACCCAAAGTTTTATTTTAAAACACCCAATTGAAAAAAAGTTACAGGGATTTGAAAGTGATGCAATTTGATTCTGCACACCCTTTACCTACTTGCGTCAACCCAACGTTACTAATACTACGTACCAACCATTACCTACCTCAGCTCAAGGCTTACGTGGATAATCTGCGTGCGATTTCTACCTCTCGGGAGACCGTTTCGCACGAAAGCATACGGGAGCAGGACAAACTGATAGCCGAGTTACGAGCTGAGCTAGCTCAAAAATATACCGAACTGAACAACAGCAATAAATTGGTCACTTCTCAAAGCACGCGGCTCGAGAAGCTGAAAACGCAACTGATCGAAGTTAGCAATGCTCGCGAGAAAGAGGAAACGGACAGTTTCGAGATAGCCCAGAAGTTAGCCGAGAAAGGTAAATATGGGAAGATTTCACTTTAAGTCAGTTTACGTACCTATCTGCCACGAGTTATCCTTTTTTTTTACAGAAACGGCTCTAGACGCAGCGTTGGACGAAAATAAGCGGCTAACCCGATGTAATCAGGAAAGGAAATCAACAATTGTACTAAACACGACTAAAAACTTCAGTAATTAGCTCATATATCAATTTTACTTTGTTTCGTCGATAGGAAAAACTGCAACAACAAATTTCAACAATGAGTAGTGAAATCGCCGCTAAGGATACACAAATCGCCAGCCTCAAAGCATCCGGTGCAGTCGAGTTGCCCACAGATTCACAGAAAGATTCTCCGGAAGCGCAGCGTATCAAACTGGTGGAAACTCTACAGCTAGAACTGGAAACATTGCGTAACGATTACAACATTCTACAGAAAATGAAACAACAGGACGATGTACTGTTGCAGATTCGTTCAAAGCTGCTGGATAATTTGGGATCTATTAAGGAATCGTTCAAGGCACGTTGTGAAGCCCTGACGAGGGATGAGGGGGGTGAAGATGAGGTAGGCAATTTAAAACATTCTTTTCTTTTGGTGTAAATGGTCTACAGTAATTCAATACAGACCTTGTTCTGACGTGTAGGATGACGGCAGGCCTCAGCGGACGATTGAAGGATTCGAGATGCTGTGCGACACTGTTGCTGAGAAACAACGGCAATGTTGCGAGGAGGAAAAAATTATTAGTGAAATTGAGCAGAATAACCGCAAGTGTAAAGCGGTTCGATGGAAAATGTTGGAAAAGCTGAAGGAACTAACGAAGGAAAACCGAACGATGAAGGAGATCATGTAGGTATTTAAGCTGGTTAATTGGATTTTTTAACGGTTGACATTGTGTTAAGTAGGAGCAACGGTGATTCTGACCTGTCGATGGTGGATGATCGCAAAGCAGCGACAGCGAATCAGAGTCAACTCAAGGAACAAATACTGGGACAGATTTGTCAGTTGTTTCCAGATGAAGTACCAGTGTCGAAACATCGACCGGAAGACGATGCCAGTGAAGAAAAAATTACCAGCCGAATAATTTACGAAGAACAAATTGATAGTGAACCAGAACCATCGGATATGGAATTGCTTTTATAGGGTATTTGTTGTAAAATTTGATCACCTAGTCTTGGTAATTTATTTTTATACTAATTTATTTAATACATTGTATTGAAGCGAGGATTGGGTGGATATCATTAAATGCAAGTCTTTGAAATGTTCCTATTCCTCGTGATTAACTTAACCCTTTCATGCCCAACTTTTTTCTAGTGCATATAGGGTTTCAAAACTATTTTTTCTTGATAACGGTGAGATCAAGAAACACGAAAAGCCTTTTTTCATAAAGATAGGTGCTACACTTGCAGTGCTAGAAGTTGCTCAATTTTTACCTTTCAATGCTCAACACAATGCTCCTAGAATATTTGCAACAGTTCATTTGCATGGAAAACATAGTCACAGACAGTCTAAATTGACAAGTTTTATCAGTTTTCAAAAATATTGCACCATAACGAAGATATATGAAAAATTAATTTTCCGACGTCAAGGTAAACTGTCCCTGGCAGCACTGCACCATCGGAATCCAATCATGCTAATTGCAATAACTTCAGTTCTATAGCTGATCCTTGTAATTGTTAATGCGCAAATAAAAGGCAATATTCACATTTATTAGCCCTACTTGTTTTTGTGAGCAAATCTTGCATCAATCAAAAGAAATATCTGCTTGAAAACGTTGTTGTCCACAAACAACATGGGCATGAATGGGTTAATGACCTTCAGCAACGGCATCGAATCAATTTGTAATTTTCGATTATGTTGATCCTTACACCTTAAAAGATTTACACGACATGTATTACATTCGTACAGTGACTCTCAGTGCGTCCGAACGTTTTTTCAGTCCGAGCAGAGTAGCGCAGTAAAATAAATGTACCCAATCCGTTTTCAAGGTTATCTTGAGCATTCTTTATCTCTTCGAGGTTTTGGAATTTTCTTCTTTCTTTGTGTGTGCGTGTTGACCGTTATTTGAGCAGCACAGCAGTGGCAGTGTGTCTTATCTTTCGATCTGCTTGAACATCGTTATAAAGAAAAGATCAGTAGGGGTCAAGTAGGTATGGGGATACAATAGGTATAGAGCATTATCTTTGCTGTGTTATTACATCTTGTGTGAATTAGATTCATGGTAGAGAGCATCGTTGACAACTGTCATTTCGGCTGTTACTGTGGATATGTTGTACACGCAGAAAAAATTAGCATATTTAAACCAAAAATATGTGTTATTGAATCCAATCATTTATTGTTTATCACTTTAACAAACAAACTTATTGGGTTGATATTATTTTTTTTTAGAACAACAACAAATTGCTTTCAATAAATACATATTTAGTATCAATAATTTTCTTTTAATTTCAATAAAATAATTATTGAAAAACGGAACGATAATTTTGTTTTATTGAAACAATAAATAAATTTTATTGAATTCAATAAATAATCTTATTGTCTCCCGACCAATAATTTAATTTATTGAATTTAATGCATAATTTTATTGAACCTACAAATCTTTTTTCTGCGTGTATTAGTTACGGCTGCGCTAATATTTTCGCGTGGTGTTCTGCGAAAACGCATTGTCTTTCGTCCTCAGTATAGTTCATTTAAACAATGCAAAAACATGTCAAGTGGGTTTTTTCTTACGTAAAAATTAATGCTAAACACGTGATCGTGTTGGTTTTTTGATATTTTTGTTTTTGAAAAAAAAAAAAAAAATACGGACATCAACACAAAACATACGCTTGGGGGTACAACAGGCCAGCCGTTTGGGGGCTCTATTGGTTACTACTGATCCTACATCTAAGCAACCACGTGAGCCGGAATGAACAACTTCAGTTCCCTACTCTGGCGACGAGGAGGACACCGAAGAAGTCAGGCGCAAGTACAAAGCCTGGCGCAGTTGTCGAAACAACATGTTTTTTCAACTTTTCCTTTCGCGGTTTCGTGATTTTTCACATCATTTGCCACTTCTCATTTTCATGCCTGAATGATTTTTAATTGATTTAATATTTAGATATTCTGCAGTAATAATACTTTTCAAATAGAAGTTGAACCGGTGATTTTCTGAGCTTGAACATTGTTTAATTTAACCCCGAATATAGTGACCTATCGTACCCCCATATTTTAAAGACACCGATAAAAAGTGCCTTCGCCTTATTGGATTTAGCTTGAAAAATATTTAGCCACGCATAAAACCATTATCGCCAAAACCATGCCAGTTGTATAACCTTTCCAACGAGTGCTTGTTTGCCAAAATCAATGCAAAAATACCATTGCACGAGTTCGTTAAAGATAACTGACCTACTTGACCCCACCCTACTCTACCGCTGTTATATCACGGTCGCCTTTCTTGGTTCCACTACTAACGTGTACAGTTGATCAGTAGATTTCATACGCATCAGACACAAAAGCTTCTCTGCTGGTTTAAATCTGAAAAATCAGTGCGCAGACAATAGTTATTGTTCTGCTCACTTTAAACAATAAACGGAACCCTCAATAGTTTTCTGAGCGGAATAAAAAAAATGGAGACATCTAAGAAGAACACGTTGGTTTTCGAATTCCCGATTGACGCTCCAGGACCATCTTTAACCGACATGAGTCGCTTTGTGAAAAATATAAACGCCGATCCGGCGACAATGGACACATGCTACCGGAACGCTGATGATAGATGCATCTTCATTCGCTTCAAATCAGCTGAAGCATTCAACGAAGCGAGACTACGAAATCCGGATAACCTCACTTTCCGGTATGGTGATGGGAAAACGACCAAAGTTAAGATGTCCGTCGCGGGAGGAATCTACAAATATATTCGTATTTTTAATCTGCCTCCAGAGGTAGATGACGACGACATCGGCCGAGTATTATCACGTTATGGTAAGGTACAGAAACACGTGCGAGAAAAGTTTCCGCCGGAATGTGAGCTTGATCTGTACTCAGGAATTCGCGGGGTTTATATGGACATTCAAAGAGAGGTTCCGGCTTCGCTCTTCTTCCGTAATTCCAAAGCACGGATTTATTATGAAGGATTTAAGAATCGCTGCTTCTTCTGCAGAGCCGATGATCAACTGAAGGCCAATTGTCCAAGATTGGCTGAATCAAGCGGAAAAAACAGCAGCAATGAATTTGAAATAGCGAACACAAAGACATATGCGCAGGTTATAATAGAAGGTCAGGGGACATCTGCTAAACCCACAGCCGGGTCCAGCCGGACCGCTGAGCAGCCATCAGTTGAATTGTCCAAGGAACATGGCGGTGTTCAAAATGGCGTCACAAATAGTGAGGAACTCGTGGAGGTTTCAGAAACCGATATAAGCAATGAAGAAATGGACGTAGACAATGCGGGATTGAGGCTGAAGCGAGCATTGACCGACAGCACAACTTCCCACTCGGAGGCAGGATCGAATGAGTCACAGGACGAAGCAGAGACAACAAAAATATCGAAGAGCACATCCAAGAGGCAGAAAAGTAAAGATGAAACAACAGGACAAGCTGCGGAGCCTAGTCCTCTGGAATCTATCCAAAACATTCCCAAGGACATAGACGGAGATGTTGAAACCGCTACGCAGTACGAGAAAAGCCAAGCTAGACCGAAGCGAACAACTGGACGCAGTACGAAACGATGAAAGGTGAGGTAAACTTATAATCATAGCTCAAACATCATGAATTTGATTCGAAAAATTGGATCAATCAACATCAATGCTATAGAAATTGCGGCTAAAAAACATCTGTTTAAAGACTTTGTGCTTAATTCGGACTTGGGTGTAGTTTTCATCCAAGAGGTTCATTTCGAAAACTTTTCATTTTTGCCACAATATACGGCTTACGTAAATATTAGTAAACAAAATAAAGGAACCGCCGTATTAGTTCGAAAATCGATACCAGTCAAAAACCCTTTGCTGGACCCTTCAGGACGAATAGTTTCTTTAGAAATCAATGATATTAACTTCATAAATATTTATGGACACTCGGGAAGCCAGTATCGATCTGAGCGAGACGATATGTTTAAAAATGAACTAGCGATACATCTAAACAGACCTAGTGCAAAACATCATGTCATTGGAGGGGATTTCAATTGTGTAGTCGATCAAAGCGATACAAAGAACCATGCTTATAACATCAGCACAGGACTGAAATCCTTAATTTCACTTCTGCGCTTGAAAGATTTAGACAGGGAAGTCAACAAAACTGTTCCTATGAAATTCACTTTTATTAGAGGTAACTCTGCATCTAGATTGGATCGTTTCTATGCCACATCAGATTTTGTTAAAAGGGTGAAGAACTTTGAAACGATTCCAGTAATGTTTTCCGATCAGCATGCGGTTAGATTTCAATATACGATTGATTGTAGCGATAAAACAACTCCCGTCGGCCGCGGCTATTGGAAGGTGAACAGTAGCTTTTTGAAGGACGAGGAGAACAGAAGTGAGTTTTCTAGTCAATATAATGAAATAAAGTTAAGGGAAAAATACACGAAAAAATTTTCAGAATGGTGGTCTATAGATCTAAAGGCAAAGATTCGACAATTCTATCAAAAAAAATCAAAGACGCTCAATAGAAAAGTTTTTTTTTTCATAAAACGTTTATTTGACACGGCATTTGCAAAAGCTTTTTTACGCCGGGGTTTTTTTTACATAACATGTTACAAAGGTTCTTAAGACTATCACGTTATAAAAAAAATCACTTTCTAATGCTAACACTGAGGATAATCATCATTTTGAATGTTTTTAATTATAATCTATTTTCTTGAATTTCATTGTAAACCTATTGATTGTTTTTCTGTAATCTTTGTTTTTTTTTCTTTATTTATATCGTTTTATCTAACTTAACTAACTGCGAAGAAATCTAAATTGTTTGTGGGTAGCAAGGGAAAAAACTAGAAACATTGTGGGGATAATTATATTTGAATATTTATTGATTTCAGGAAATGATAAATATGGCTCATGTATGTAAGATCTCGTAAAGCGAGGATATCACGAACAGGTACATAGGGTGGTTTTCTTCTGGCTCGTAAGGAGTCTATTAATTGGGATCTGGCTTCACGATATTCAATGCAAGACCAAACAACATGTTCAATGTCTTCGTAACCCTCTCCGCAAGCACATTGATTATCTTCTGCGATCCCAATACGGCGGAGATGCGCATTCAACGTATAATGGTTGGACATGAGTCTAGACATCACCCGAATGAAGTTTCGACTTACATCCAACCCTTTGAACCATGCCTTCGTTGATACTTTAGGGATAATTGAGTGCAACCACCGTCCCAGATCTCCATTGTCCCATGATGTTTGCCAACTAGTAAGCGTCCTCTGACGAGAAGCGCTATAAAATTCATTGAAGGCAATAGGTCTTTCATAGATGTCACCGTCCAGCGCCCCTATTTTGGCTAAATTATCCGCTCTCTCATTACCCGGTATGGAGCAATGAGCGGGAATCCACACTAAGGTAATTTGATAAGATTTATTTGTTAATTTGGTTAAATATTCTCGTATCTTCTTCAAAAAGAACGGAGCGTGATTATCAAGCTTTAATGAGTGTAGTGCCTTAATTGTGCTGAGGCTATCTGTGAGGATGAAATAATGGCTCGGAAGTAAAGTATCAATGATTTCCAGACTATGGTGAACTGCTGCTAGTTCGGCTGTGTAAACAGAGGCAGGTTCTGCAAGCTTGAAAGAGATCGCGGTGTTATGGTTGAAAATACCGAAGCCAGTGCCCTCATTGATTCGTGACCCATCAGTGTAGAACATTTTATGGCAGTCAATGTGTTGGTATTTACTTATGAATATTTTAGGGATCTCCAGAGAGCGCTGGTGATCCGGGATTCCACGAATTTCCTCTTGCATGGACGTGTCGAAAAATAAAGTGGAATCGGGAGTATCTAATATATTAACACATGTCAGAACATAACTAGAAGGCGTTATTTCTTGTGACATGTGATTGAAGTACACTGTCATGAATCTGGTTTGGGATTGAAGCTCGACAAGTCTTTCGAAATTTTCAATTACAAGTGGATTCATAACCTCACATCGTATAAGTAAACGAGAGGAGAGATCCCAGAATCGATCTTTTAAGGGAAGAACTCCCGCTAGAACTTCAAGACTCATCGTATGTGTCGATTGCATGGAACCTAAGGCGATTCGTAAACAACGATACTGTATTCGTTCCAATTTAATAATGTGAGTGTTTGCAGCTGAACGGAAACAGAAGCACCCATATTCCATTACTGAAAGTATCGTTGTTTGATACAATCTTATCACGTCACTTGGATGAGCACCCCACCAAGATCCGGTTATTGTTCGGAGAAAATTTATCCTTTGTTGGCACTTCTTTATCAGATACCTAATGTGGCCTCCCCATGTACCTTTAGAATCGAACCAAATTCCGAGATATTTAAAGGTCATGACTTGGGCTATCATTCTACCAACCAACTGAAGCTGAAGCTGAGCTGGATCACGCTTCCTTGAAAAAACAACCAACTCTGTTTTCTCCGTAGAGAAATCGATGCCTAACTTCAAAGCCCAACTTGATAAATTATCCAAACTATCTTGCAGTGGTTGTTGTAAATTTATGGCTTTTGGTCCTGTGACAGAAACCACGCCATCATCTGCAAGTTGCCTTAGAGTGCATGGGCTGCAGGCCCGTAGCCAGGATTTTGTTTCGGGAGGGGCTTAAAAATTATTGCGTAAATGTATTAATTCTGATGACTTGAAACAATCACTGGAAACTGAACGTAATTATGAAAAGTTCTTAGTGAAAACAATTCCAAAAATAAGACAATAGACACTAAAAACTCTAATAATATGTTGCCTGTTACAAGAAAGGCTATAGTGCATCGACGAATTAATTTGATTATTTTTGATTTACAAGTTAGAAATTTCTCTAGTTACAAAAATGAATAGTCAAGAGCTCAAAGTATTAAGGGCTGCTTGAAAATGCTACGCTGCATGCTACGCTGCTTGAAAATGCTACACATTCGATACACCTTTACAATTTGTAGAAGACGCTAAATTGGAATGAGTAGAAACATATCCAAAAACCCGTCTCATGAAACTTTACACGCATTTGCTAATCAGAAGAACGAAACCAACGTCAAGGTTGTCCCCATGAATAGGAATATATCAGTGTGAAATCAAAGTTTACCGTTGCAAAGAATGTCCGAACAAAGTGAATGTCGAAATTTGCTTCAAATCTTCTGATAAGGCAGGCGATTTGTAGATGCAGAAAATAGGTTCAACTCCTATTTTCATGATCAGGTTTCTTTTTACTATTACTAGCTCTTTGACTTCATCCGAAGTTTGCGTTAACTCGACTTTATGAAATTTTCAATTTAAATGATACTGATCATGTCGTAATCAAAACAATCCTGAAAAAACGCTTTTAATCCACCTAACAGTGTGATGAGACATTTCTTATAACTCTTATCACTCTCTTCGGATATTATATCGTTTGAGAAAATTTAGAACTTGATGCTTCGCGATGTTTTTGATAACACATACTACATGGGATAGTGGCAGGACTCAGAGAATCGCTCAAATCAGCATAGGACAACATCAGTGCTAGAAATCTCAAACCAAATCAATATGAAAGCGAAAAAATGACCCATTATATAGACATACAAACGAATTATTGCTAATGCTCTGTTAATAAAACATCTAAATTCCTCAATCAATGCATTATGGTGGGAAAACTGAATTTTCCTAAAGGGGTTATGTATATTGTACTGAGTCAAAAAAAAACATTTAGCCTATACATATAATTGGTCATACAACAAAAATAAAATTCTCATCAAAATCGATCAGGACCTGCTAGAGTCGAATGTAAATCGTCATTTTTCATAAATTTCTCTCTACATTCGGAAAGTGTTATCCTCGTTATTAATCATATTACGTTTTCGTCTCAACTTGACGCATTTCCAAAATAAAAACCCGTTTTAATCCACCTAATGGTGCAATTGTGCTTTTCTCATTTGTCCAGACTACGATTCCATGGCTGGTTATGTTCAATACAATGGTGGAAATGAATATTACATGTTCAGTACAATTTTCACATACGAACAATGGATCGACAGCCACGATCTTGAGATACTATGTGATACTGAAACATCGCTTGAAACCAGCGGCGGATCATTTAGAAAGATCCGGGTCCTGCATAAAACTTTCAACTTGTTAAGAAATTTTAAACTAGTTTTAATTTTAAAGTAGCAACCCCTCACTGCATACTCGCTCCGGGCCGGTATGTTCACATTTTTTCCACATACACACACACATACATACACACACAGACATTTTCCGAACTCGACGAACTGAGTCGATTGGCATATGACACTCGGCCCTCCCGGTCGCGATTAGATTGACGAATTTTAGAGTGAATGAGAAAGGCAAAAACATTTTTAGCAAATTTTGAAAGTTATGCATTTTTTTTGGTGAGCAGTTCTATGTTTCATAGACATTAAATCAATTTCAACTTCACTTCCTATTAAATAAAGACCCTTATTACAGTACATCTCTACAAAAGCGAGCTCAATTTGAAAAGAAATCTGAGGATTATTATTGATTACAGAACTCTGGAATGTTTTCAGGCAGGAATTTGATATTGATGCTATTAGACAACTGTGAAATCAAGACCAATAGATCAGTTACATATCACGACCCCATTCCGAAAATTTATCAAAAGTCCTCATGATGATTACAACAACAGGTTATCAATCTACGGATCAGATAATTGTTATTGTAATATTGAATTAAATCAGTCTGCATCAATAAATTTTCAACTTCAATCCAATTTATTTTTTTGGTTTGGTGGGGGGGGGGGGGGTGTTGTATGGTGTTAAACCCCAAAACCTTCTCTTGGCTACGCCGTTGCTTGGAGTTATTTATTTCGCTTTCCATTTTCCGATATGTTTCAGATCGATCCGATGGTTATAAGTTAGAAAAATTGCAGTCAGAAGGTTCGCACAAATGAACATTTTTGCACTGATAAGTTATCAAGTTCCTTCCAGATAACTTGGAAGTGTTTGGTGATTATTTCTAGCGGTTGTAGATAGTAAAATGAAATACAAAATTCGTTTTATCGAAATAATGTTTGGCTTATTTCAATGGATTATTACTATATTGAACAATAAATAGGCGAGAAAGAGTAATCAACAAACAACAAGCCATAACTTTTAAAGTATTCAAAATAGATATTTAAAGTCTTTAGTAAAGTTATTCGCAAAAGTAAGAGCTACAAATTTGCTGAAGACATCATTTCGATATAATCACTTCCAAGAAAATTTGTGAAAATATCTCACTCATAGGGAGATTAATCAGCAAAAGCATAATACCAAAAGAAAGGGCATATTGCCTCCATTAAATTCTCCGAAGATACTATTGACCTAAAATAAGCCGTTTTGGCGTTAATAATAGATTACATGTTTTTGGTCATATTTCTGGCAATGGGAAATGATAAAAATCTTTCGTCCGCCTTTAACGTTAAATATCTCTTTTGATAATAGTCCGATTTCAACAATCTATAGCTTGTTCGAAAGGTATTTGTTAAAGTTGTTTAAAAACATATAAATTGTTAATCTATAATGTCAATTTCAGCAGATAATTTAAAAAAACTGTAAAAAACGCCATTTTTACGCATTCAAACATTCATATCTTGGAAACTAAACATCAGAATCAAAAACAAATTAATAGCGTTCATACTGTTTTTTAGTTCTTTCATTTAAAATTGGTTTGGATAAGATCGGTTCAGCCATTGCTGAGAAACACGAATGAGAATTTGTCCGTTACATACACACACACACACACAGACACACACACACACAGACATTGTCCCAAATCGTCGAGCTGAGTCGATTGGTATATAAGACTCGGCCCTCCGGGCCTCGGAAAAAATCTTGAAAGTTTGAGCGAATTCTATACATTTCTTTTATAAGAAATGTAAAAACACATGTTTTTTTCATTTGACTCTCATAGGTAATGGGTTAAAGACTATCTTCGACAACATTATCAGGCAACTCAGAATAACTATCTTTTTATCTATTTAAGTTGATTCTTTTTAGGTACTTTTTATATCATTGTACTTATGAATTAAAAATATCGTAGACTGATTTTCCTAGATCCCTAAAACTATAGTAAAAGTCAAAATGTAAAGTGAGTGCAAAAACTACTGATTTCACTACAAAGCAAGAATGCCTTAGCTCTATTGACTTTTGACAATCTTGCAAAACCGTTGTAACTTGAGAAGATTACCTAGATTAAGTAAATATTATATTTGAACATTTTGGTTTTATTTATTTATTTGAAGGTTTTATTTCGGAATTCGTGGGGTTTTGGACAATGTCAAATATATATTTCAATGATTTAATCTACTAATGGAAACTACCCAGAATTTAATCTACTGAGCGAAACTGCTCAGAATCTATTCACAAATCGAAAGAAAATTACTTAGCACTGATTACTCAATGCTTCTAATTTACATAAAATTTGGTAAATATAACATTGATGACACCACCAAAATAACTAGAGACTATAAACATAGATAATAATTTCAGCATCACTTGCTTCCGACACATGGAAGAGAACACATCGCACTTGCACCTAATTTGCCGAGGCTTTCTTTTAGAGTTGTCTGTTTTAAATTACAGCAAATTATCCGTTTCCTGTAAAACTTTTGCAAAACTTTTTGCCAATTCATTAAACAAATATGAACACTAATCTGTTTAGTAATAGGTTTGTTTGTGAATAAAAATAATTAGCTCTTGATTTTTTTCAATCATCATCAAGATTGGAAGAGATGTATGATTTCTTGAAGAAAGTTGTAATGTTTGTCTGATTACATGTTTGTTTTATCACTATTTGGGAAAAAGTTTCAATTAAAGTTGTTGCACCTAACGCAACGAAGACGAAATGAGAAGATCAGAGCGCAATTCGGAAAGAACTCGTGTTGAGTGTATAGTAAAGATAGAAGAGTGATCTTGAGTCGATTTAGATTGGTTGATTTTTTCCTCTCTTTGCTCTCTTATTTAAGATTTTATTCCATGACGAGCAAAAACGGAACGAAAGACTGTCACATACTTAAGACATGAAATCGAAACTGTTATCCCAACTTATTGACTTATAGATTCAATCAGTCCCAACATTTTAGTCCCTCTTCGTGATTGCCTATTATTTTACCACTTTTTGCCCGGTCCACTTTTAAAAGAATTTTTTTGCACGTTTGTCGAAGATATCACGGATTTACGGATTAACAGTGTATTAGTACGGAACGAATTACTCGTAACAATGAAATGAAGCGTTAATAAAAATGGTATTGCGTTAAAATGACGCGAAATGAAAATTCTATTCTCGGCTCAATCGTTCTCAGATAAATTGAAATACTTTTTGTGTAGCGCAGAGTAGTGTACAGAGAACAGAATGTACAGTGTGCACTGACCTAATACAGAAATTCAAAATTGTGTGCAATTCAAAAACTTATCATTTAAAAATAACAAACTGGGTCGTGGGTCTTTTATATATTTCCTTATGTAAACAATAAAAATAATATAACGAGTTTATGTGGTTGTCCTACAGATCTCGCGCAAGCGCTTAGCCATTGCACGTGGAAACCTGTTTACGAGGCGAGGAAATAATTTTTCCTCACCAACTATGTCTTGGGGGGGAGTAGTTCATTTCTATCTCGCTATTGTACATTTCCGTGTCATCATCGTAGTTGCTGCCTTTATGTTCGCGAATATCTTCCTTGCTTTTCGCCCTCAATAATTGCCCTTCCAAATAGATTCCATTTCTCCCAAATGTGACATTAATCTGCGAGTAAGCGGTATCCGATCTTGTAGCGGAACATTCATTTTCTCATAGTCCATATACAGAAGGATCTTAATTATAGCATTGTCACACACAACCTTGTGCTTTAAGTTGTGCGAAATGAATGGTTTCGTCTGCACTAATTTGTTGAGCGCTAAATGCCTGCCATGGTAGAACTGGATAGAGCCGGTTTCCGAAAGTCTAATCTCTATTTACACCTTCAGGATGCGAATGATCAATAATTTTATAATCACCGCATTTGGCTGGAGCACCAATTCTTGCTTCTGCTAATCACTAATCTCGACAGATTATTACAGCTACAATTAAAGTAACAGTCTCTTGTATTCTTCAGACAAGGCACACAATATAAAAGTTACTTTTTTGTTGTTCGCTTCGCACTGGCTCGAGCAAAACCATAAAGCACACTGAATTTCGTGACCATTGCCTTCGGTGGTTAGAAATAGCCTTCTTTAACTTTTTCTCAATAATTTGTTCAAACCAAATAAGCAACAAGTTTTGTTAAAAGTCACCGGTTTTTTAAATTTATTTTTGAAAAATTTCGGGGGGGGCTTTAGCCCCCTAGCCCCCCCTCTGGCTACGTGCCTGATGGGCTGACAATACAATTATCAATGTCATTCACGTAAAAATTGTAGAGAAGGGGGCTTAAACAAGAACCTTGTGGGAGACCCATGTAACTTATTCTGAATGTTGCCAAATCGCCATATGCAAAATGCATGTGCTTTTCTGACAATAAGTTGTATAAATAATTATTTAATATTGGTGAAAGACCACATTGATGTAGTTTCTCTGAGAGAACATCAATGGAAACAGAGTCGAATGCTCCTTTTATGTCTAAGAACACAGACGCCATTTGTTCTTTCTTTGCGTAAGCGAGTTGGATTTCTGACGAAAGTAGCGCCAGACAATCATTCGTTCCCTTTCCCCTCCGAAAACCAAACTGGGTATCTGATAGCAAGCCGTTCGCCTCAACCCAATTGTCGAGACGTCGTAGGATAATTTTTTCCAACAATTTCCTGATGCAGGATAGCATTGCAATCGGTCGATACGAGTTATGGTCGGAGGCTGGTTTTCCCGGTTTTGGAATGGCGATAACTCTCACTTGTCTCCAGTCGTGCGGGACTATGTTCTGCTCAAGAAGCTTATTGAATAAATTCAACAAGCGTCTTTTTGCTAGGTCAGGCAGATTTTTCACCAAGTTGAATTTAATTCTGTCTGGACCCGGAGCATTATTGTTGCATGAGAGGAGTGCAATTGAAAATTCCATCATTGTCAAAGGCGAATCTATGGAATCGTTACTTGTGGGAGCATCGCGAATGATTTTCTGCGCAGGAGCAGAATCTGGACAAACTTTCTTGGCAAAATTAAATATCCAGCGATTCGAAAAATCTTCGCTTTCATTAGTTACGTTTCGATTCCTCATTCTTCTGGCTGTGTTCCAAAGAGTACTCATTGATGTTTCTCTTGACAAGCCATCAACGAAACGTCTCCAATAACTAGACTTTTTGGCACGACGGAGACTGTCAAATTTGTTTTGTAAAATCGAATAATTTTCAAAGTTTGCACGTGTACACCCTTTCCGTTTCATAATTTCTTTGTAAGCAACTTGTTTAGCTTCATATGCATCCGAGCACTCTTTGTCCCACCAGGGATTAGGAGGCCGGCTGTTCATTATCATGCCAGGATTGCATTTCGTTTGGGTTTGTTCTGCTGCTTCAATAATCAAACCCGCTAGAAATTCATATTCTTCGGTAGGTGGTAGCTCTTCCGTCGAAACAAGAGAAGTGGAAATTAATGTTTCGTATGTTTTCCAATCAATATTTCGTGTTAAGTCATAAGGAACATTGATTGAATTCGTGAGGCCTAATTCACTGCTAATTGAAATAACGACTGGCAAATGATCGCTACCGTGAGGATCAGGTACAACCTTCCACGTGCAATCTAACCGAAGTGATGTCGAGCATAGAGATAGATCTAATGCACTTGGTCGTGCGGGTGGTCTGGGAATGCGTGTTGCTTCGCCTGTATTTAAAACTGTCATATTGAGCTCGTCACAAACATTGTATATCAAAGAGGATCGATTATCATTGAAGAGGGAACCCCACAATACTCCGTGCGAGTTGAAGTCTCCCAGTATCAGCCGCGGAGCAGCCATGGATTCCACTACCTCAAAAATCTGACGTTGTCCAATTTGAGCTTTGGGAGGTATATATATAGAAGCGATAGACATGTCTTTGCCTTTAATATTCGTTTGGACAGCTACAGCCTCAATGCCCGCAAACAAGGGGATGTTAGTTCTATAGAAAGGATAGCACTTTTTAATTCCTAGAAGCACTCCTCCATATGGGGTGTCTCGGTCTAGGCGAATAATGTTGAAATCATTCAAGTTGAAATTAATGTTTGAGGTAAGCCATGTTTCACATAAACCAAAAGCATCGCATTTCAAATTATGCAGCAAAATTTTTAAGGAGTCAATTTTAGGTATGATACTTCTGCAATTCCACTGTAAAACAGTGATGGAATCTTTCATTGGAGGAGGTGAATTACCCATTGAGAGATACAATCGCTGCAAGGATGGGCCATTGAGCAATCAGCTGCTCTAAAAATGTTCTAATTGTTGGGAGGAACGCTGAAAGTATACTTTTTAGTGGTTCAGAAATATTGAATGCTTTGAAAATCCAATCAACAATTTCAGAAAATTTCAATAAATCTATCCCCGGTTGAGGCTCGGAGGAAGTTGAAGTTTTATTATTTCCAGTAATGGTGTTCTGTTTGGATTGTACATTACCAAAACCGGGAGGGACTGGCTTCGGTATTGCATCGGAATTCTTTAGCTTTGGCCGCAATTTATTTGTTGGAGGAGAAATTTTAAGGCCCTTGCTTGGCAGTTTGGGAAAAGAAGATTGTTTTCTTTTCCTGGATCCTCTAGGTAAAACAAATGATGTACCTTCGGACGCTTCGTCAGAGTCAGACTCTTTCGGCAATAGAATAGCGTATCTGTTTTCTGGGACCGTGGGTTCAGGAGTAGCATTTTTCAGTATTTCTGCATAAGAGCGCTTAGATCTCTCCTTCAAGGATCGTTTAATTTTCTCCTCCCGCATTTTATATATGGGACATGCAAGGAGCTCGTGTGAAGTTTCTCCGCAATGTAAACATTTTTCTAAGTTTTTATTACATGTATCCTCTTGATGAGGCCCCCCACATTTGCCACACCGTACCTTATTGGAACAGTAAGTGGCTGTGTGGCCAAGCTGTTTACAATTGAGGCAATTCATCACACGAGGGATGAAAAGGCGAACGGGGAGACGAATTTTATTAATGAGAACATGGCTAGGCAAAGCAGACCCAGCGAAAGTTACACGAAATGAATAGGATGGTCGGTAAACTTTTTTCTCTTCTTCAATTGATACTGAGTACAATTGCTTAACATCGAGTATTTTTACTTTATTAAGCAGGGTGTTCTTGAAACAACCAACACCATGCTTAAGTATATCCTCGGCAGTGAGGCTGGGTTCGGAGATGACTCCATCGCATTCTATATCGCGCGAAAGTATATAAACTTTATATTCACGCGTGAAGAGTTCGCATGCTACTATCTCGTTAGCTTGTCTAATGTTATCAATGCTAACTCGAAGTTTATCTTTATTTACTTTCACGATCTCTGTTACAGCAGAAAATCGTGAAGTCAGATCCCGTGCAATTTGCACAAGGTTTAATGGCTTTCCTTTCCGCCTGAAGAAAACCTGCCAAGGTCCAGAAGACCCTTGGGGGTATAATTTTATTCTAAGGGGAGTTGAGGGAGGGGGATCAGAAGAGTTTTGCTCTTGTGAAATGGAGGATTCCATCTCACTATCCTCCATCTCGCCTACCATACACAGTAAGTAAATTAAATACTAACACTAGCAAAATTATATTAAAATCTACCTGTCCTTCGAAGAGTTGCAGATTCTCGCTGTCTCCCTCTGTCACGCTCGGGTTGAACACAGCGCAACCACCACTACCAAGATGGAGCCGCTGTTTACCTGTGGGTCCAGGGGTATTTCCTTACTATGCAGCGTGGCTAGGTACACAAATACACAAAAGCCCGTTTCTGCACTAGCACAGATGAATAAGTGATGATGAAACGAGACGCTTCACCAACAAGAAGCTCTGTCTCACTTAGCGCCGACTGTATGCAGCGTAACCACTACCACCACCAAGGTGGGGCCGCCGCTTACCTGTGGGTCCAGAGGTATTCCCCTACTACGCAGCGTGGCTAGGTACACAAATACTCAAAATCCCGTATCTGCACTAATACGGATGAATGAATGATGATGAAGCGAGCCGCTTCACCAACCAGATGCAGCTCTGTCTCACTCCGTCGCAAGCGCCGGTTGTATGCAGCGCAACCACTACTACCACCAAGGTGGGGCGCCGATTACCTGAGACTTCGTTGCCTTCGCACCAACACTCGCTTATCGCGTGGTACCACCACCAAACGACCGCTCTCGCAACAAACAATCCTGCCTGTCTCCGCACCAACACGGCATCAAATACTGACACGGCACACAAACTTCTAGCCTATTCACGGCTTGCACAGCCTTGGTTGCTACAACCAATCAGCAAACACAACCTTTCAAGGCGAAGGCTAAAACTGTTATGATCAATAGAAAAGTATCGAATATGAAAGAATCTTTGTATATAGAATTAGGAAAATGCATAGATAAGCAAGCTATAGGTGAAGATGTCTCATTGGAGTTAGGAGAAATCAAATCAAAAATGGTAGAAATAGAGCATAATCGTCTGTCATATTTGGAACAACATATTAATCAGGCATCCTTACTGGCTGAAGAGAAAATGAGTATGTATCAAATTTCATCACAGATCAAAAAAAAACTCGACCCTTAAATTGAAAAATTCCGACGAGGACAACAGATGTAATAGTGCAAAAGCCTACGAACACTACAAAACAAAATTTACAAAGATAGAAGACGACAAAAATTTTGACAACTTTGCAGCTTTAAGATATATTACAAAGCAACTAAGTACAGAGCACCAAGCATATTTACAAAACCCCTTTAGTGAGCTAGAGCTGAAAAACGTTATTACAAATGCAACAAAAAAGAAAGCACCTGGGCCTGACGGAATTAGCTACGAATTTTATGCTTGTCACTTTGATTTACTGAAAAATGACCTACTTAAACTTTGCAATGGAATTTTAAACGGAACAATTAAACCTGCAGATAATTTCTCCTCGGGCATAATAACGCTTATTCACAAAAAAGGGAACAATGCAGAGCTAGAAAACTTCAGACCAATTAGTTTATTGAATACAGACAACAAAATATTAATGAAACTGATAGCGGGTCGTTTCACGAAAGTAATGGAAAATTTACTAGAGGAAGGACAAACAGTGGGAAAAGAAAACAGGTCATGTCTAGATAATCTAGATGCAATACGAAATCTAATAGTCAAAGCTCAACAATCGAAAAAGTATAAACTTATATTATTAACTATTGATTTAGAGAAAGCTTTTGATTCGGTGAGTCACGAGTGCTTATGGAGGATATTGGAAAAATTCCAAATACCAAATCAATTGATTATGTGCTTAAAAGCTATATACAAAAATGCTACTTCTAGGGTTTTAGTAAATGGGTTTTTGACCCACTCGTTTAAGATTGGTAGATCAGTTAGACAAGGATGCCCAATGTCGATGATTATGTTCTCCTTATACATAGAACCCTTAATAAGATCTTTGTATTCAAGTTTGAATGGACTACTACTCACAAATAAGTTTCTTAAAGTATTCGGATATGCAGATGATTTGACAATTGTAATTAGGAATGAAAATGAATTCAACTTAGTTATGAAATTAATAGACGAGTTTTCTATGTTTGCTCACATCACCATGAATCTCAAAAAATCAGCTTTTCTCAGAATAAATGAATGTAAGATGGGTCCAGTTCAAATAAAAGAAAAAGAAAATGTTAAAATATTAGGAATGATAGTAGATAAAAACTACAAAAAATGATCGAAAAAAATTGCGAGGATTTGATACAGAAAATACAGGCGTCTCTCTCCATTCACAGCTCAAGAAATCTAAATTTAATCCAGAGAGTATGGTTTCTGAATACATATGTTTTAGCCAAATTATGGTATATTGCACAGATCTTACCAATGGAAAACAAATATTTAGCAAGAATAAAAATTATAACAGGTAGGTTTTTCTGGCAAAACAATCCAATCTATAAAGTATCAAGAGATCAGTTATACTTGTGTTCGGAAAAAGGAGGTATTGGCCTAATAGACGTAGAAAACAAAACGAAAGCACTTTTTATAAACTTTCTGATATCTAAAAGCAGAAGTTGCATTCACAAACACTATTTGCTGGTAACGGTTGGATTGAAAAATATTCCACGAGCAACAACGGAGTTGATAACAATGTCCCAAATTATAATACGTGATGCGAATTTGGATTCCTGTATGAAAATTTACAACCATCTTAGAGCAGAAAAAATTGTACCCGTTAAAATACAAGAAAAGTTTCCTCAAGTTGACTGGGATAAAATTTGGGAAAATATGAGTAAAAATTTTATAACTTCCTCAGCAAAGTCAACTATGTTTGAGATTTTCAATGACATTGTGCCAAACCAAGTTAAACTGTCCAACCACAATATCAATCACACAAGCAATTTTGTGTGTGAAACATGCAGAGATGTAGACAACAATGTACACAGAATCAAGAAATGTAAAGGCTCAAAACTGGTTTGGGATTGGATTACAAATGTAGTTAAACACAGATATAAAGTCAATTATACAACACCAGAACTAGTATTCACAGACGTTTTTAGCGTTAAAAATTATAAAAAGAAGGCAGCTTTATTTTTAGTTTCGGAGGCAATTAACTATAATATGAAAAATTACAACAAAGGCAGCCTTTTCGATTTTCAAAGGAAATTAAGAAACATAAGATGGAATAACAGATATGCTTTTAGAAAGCATTTTGGTTCAGCTCTAAACACATTTTAAAATAAATGTTTGAATGGAGAGAGAATCAGAAAAGATTTTTAGGAATACTTACAACCAATGTATAAATTAGTTTGTAAGTAGTTGTAAGCCTGTTTTATATGTGATTTCTTTTAAGAATGTAATAAAATTTAAAAAAAGCATTGATTGCTTCCGACGGAAAAAAACGTGTAGTGAGCAGTAGACTCGTGCAAAAATGACTTCCACACTTCAAGTCGAAATAAAATCAACTCCCCTGCTTAAAACATATCTATGCTCGTCCGCCGGACGTTAGGTGATCTTTTTCCTGGCCAAAGACAAAAAGTGTTTTTTTTATTTTTCTTATTTCAATTATAGATGTTTTAACCTTAAGGTCATTCGCCTCTTCGGGTTAGAAAAATCTCTTTTGAAAAATTTCTAACCCGGGGCGGGAGTCGAACCTAGGTGCGCTGCGTACAAGGCAATCGATTTACAAACTACGCTACACCCACCCCCCGAAAAAAAAAAGTTTGAATTTATTGCAGATTTCTCGAGTTCTGACGGAACGATATTCGACCGTTACAGAAATATCGAAAATTCGCTCTGATAAACTTTGGATGGTGGCAAATAGTGTGAAGTAGGCAAATGCCATTTCTGGCTACGGGCCCATTAGTCCAGAGTATATGTACCTGCAAATCTGGTTGAGATCTGCGGGGTCGTCTCCGATTCGAGTTTGTATTACGGGGATCTACTGGAACACAGGGTTGGCTGTTTTAAAGACCTCATGCTTTGTAGCCGTCATGGCATATTCAGAATTTTTTCCCAAATTTAGTAGATTTAGTCTGATTAGTTTGCGCCTATCGTGGATCGACTCATGTGCAACGCCCTAGCAAATACTCCTCTTCACGAGTAGAACAAAATAAAATTACTTGATGAGATTCTGCTGAAGAAGAAAATCATGAAAAACAACGAGTTCAGAGTAGGAGTTCCCACCATTTCCTGGATTATGAACACCCCCAAACGAAGTCCCTAGATCCCAACCAGAGAAAGAAACCAGCGTTGTCTTAATATTTTTTTACTGCTTTAAATATGTCTTGTCCTCCTAAAAGCATTTTGATAAGCTTTCTGCTCGCAACAAACATTCTTTATGCAGTTGAAATTAATCAAATTAAATTACCCCTGCTTCAGTGATTGTATCCTTCGATGACGGATTCATCGAACGAAGTCACGCATTTGATCACAGTATTACAGTGGAATTGCAGAAGCATTATCCCGTAAATCGATTCCTTCAACACTCTCACAAATAACTTGAAATGCGATGCATTTGCATTATGCGAAACATGCTTACTTCAGACCTTAACCACAGAGAACAGACATATAAGCTAGAACAAATTTTCCCAAAAAACCTGTGTAAACATTTAATTAAAAATGCGTTGAAAATCACCATCGCATACAGGTGCGCATGCATGAGTCACCATTTTATCCAAGTTTGCACACAAGTCCCGTATAGCGATTGCTGGCCGATCGAAGCGCCTTCCGGTGGTAAATTGCTACTTGCTGTTGTCATTTCAAAGCGACAGTTTTATTTCTTACACAAGTTAAAAACTTTACTTGTATGTCAGTTTGATGATTTTAATATTATGGACTTCGATCGAGAAGATTCTTACGATGGAGCACTTTTAGGGATCAAAAAGCACTACTCCTTCAATCGAATCGACCTCCCTTCAACACCAAGCATTGAAGTTGTCGCTTGCCAAACTCGAATTATAGGTATGTACCTTTGCGTTGGCTTCACCTATATCTCCCCTAGAGCCTGAGTTGGCCAACGACGGCTTGGCGATATTGCGGAACTCCTCCCCGCACTGATGCTACTTTTAGGTGACTTCAGCTCCCACGGTACGGCATGGGGTTGCCTTCATGATGGTAATCGATCCACCTCACTCCATGAGCTTTGCGACAACTTCAATATGACCATTTTGAACACGGGTGAAATGACACGGATTCCGGCACCTTCAGCGCGTCCGAGCGCCTTAGACCAGTCCCTCTGCTCGACATCGCTGCGGCTAGATTGCACGTGGAAGGTAGTCTCTGATCCCCACGGCTGCGACCATCAGCCAATTGTAATTAATATTGCTAACGGTTCAGGGCCACCGAATACAATCAATGTTTCGTATGACCTCACACGAAATATTGATTGGAAGAGCTACGCGTCCGCGATATCCAACAAAATCGAGTCCCCTCAAGCGCTTCCTCCGGAGGAAGAGTACGGGTTCCTGGCTGGCTTGATTCTCGATACCGTGATTCAAGTTTGGACTAAAGGTGGTGGGACAGTATGCTCAGACGTGTATGCGGAGAAGGCCGGAACGACGTGTTACTCGCTAGCTATCGACAGTATGCGACGTTAGAAATGCGAATGAGAAACCGTAACAGTACTAACGAGAGCATGGAATATAGTAAACTAGTTCCTGTACGACATGTAGTCAGTGTATATTTTTCCCTCAGCAGCCCAATACCGCCTTTAGGCAGACAAAGTATTTTGCCAATGAAGTTAAGCTTCCAATTTATTCTAGAAAACCAATTCACATCTGCAGTGAAATACTACTAACAGTTTTCTCTATCAGGAATCAGAATATATTGGCTCAAATGGCACGTTCCCCGTACATAGTCGGGGATTTGTATCAAACTATTGATTTCTTGCCATGAACAAGTGCGCATGAATTTTTTTTTTAATTTTGTATTTGTATATTCAACGATCTTTTACAGTCTAATTGAAAATTTAACCCTTAAATGCGCAATGTTGTTTTAAAACAACATCCGGAAAATCGTCTTCAAATTATCGCATTAACGTGATATGAATTTGAGACAATTTTCACAAAATTCTTAAAAAATTGATTTGCGCATTAAAGGGTTAAAACTAATGTGTAGCACTCTAAATCAACAAGAAACATAATTACAACAATTACAACAAGAAATTCATATCCAATACACAACTAGTAACATTTTTAAACAGTGTAATAATTTCGACAACATTAAATTGAAATCGGTTGAAGATCTAGAACAATCCATTCGAACGGTTGGCATCCAAGCTTCATTATGGCGAAGATCCCGAAATTCCTTGAATCGTACTCCGTGTGGCCATGTGCTCGATGAAAGAGCGTGTTTTTTCAAAATTGTGTCTAGCTCCACTTTGAATGTAACGTTGTCTAACGTACTAACATCTTGCCTATTCGATACGAGTTTTTTCACCTTTGCAGAACCATTTACTTTTAAGCATTCTTTTACCAGAATCGAAACTTCTTGCTCGCTGACGTCGTTTTTGATATTCGATAGGAATAGCGTGAAACTATCGTTCTCAGCTCCTTCAGAATGCATTGTTTCTGAGCAGTTTAATGTGATTGGAGAAGTATGGTGGTGTTTTACATTGACCATGGCACTTTCGTTGCATTGCACAGATGAACTCGGTTTTGTGCAGTCTATAAGCTTAGCCATTGCAGAATTCAATGACTCGATACTTTGCCCTAAACATCCAATCTCATTATCGCGCTTTTTCTCTCGCATCTCATAGACGGCTTTAACCGAGCTGATCGAATTACAGTGACACAATCTCATTTTCGTACACCGCTATGCGGAATGCTCATAATTCTAAAGATAGTGCAATATGCACGCAATCTCATATTCGTACAGTACACATATTTTTTTTAAAAATCAATTGAAATTTCTTTAATAAATATTCAATGTGATATCCTTTGTTTGTAATTACAGTTTTCAATCGTATTGGAATGCTGACCACTTGTTCTTGTGTATATTCAACTTAACCCTAGAACGTTGCAACTTGCGTTTTCCACCCTAGAACGTGGCACTGGGGTACAAATGTACCCCACGCGTTTGATTGCAATTTTCGCAGGTAAAATGTAAACAAAGGAAATGTATAATACATCATTTTCTTCGTTTTTTAATTGCGAAAACAGCTGTGTAATTGACAGCACGGAATTTATTGAATCAATGATACATAAATTGGTTTGAACACAAAAAGAATGAAAAAATTGCGTTTTTGACTTTTTTCACAAAAATTACTATAACTTTGCGAATTTTCAACCGATTTAAAAAAAAATCAAATGATTCTAGAAGTTGAAAAAATAGTCTAGAAACGGTATTAAGTGGAATTTCAATATTTTTGAAAAAGTGCATTTATTTGGAAGAGTGAATGTTTAAAAATCGGGTTTTGGAAAATACCACGAAATGGGGTGGAAATTGAAATTAAAAAAATATTTCTGACCAGTAATGCATTGGTAACACGCAACGTTACTATTACAGCAGCTACTGTGCGCAAATTAAACTTGCCAGCTATTGTTTTGAAAAAGTATTTTTTAATAAATAAAGCAATGATAATCAGCAAAAATGAGAACGATTTTCTTTCTACTTCAAAATTTAATTAAATTAATTGAATAAATGATTAAAAACGATTTTATAATACTAATTGTTACTTGCGTAGTAAAACAACCAGTATTTACACTGGTATTGGCATGAGTCACATTTCCACTTACAGCACGATACCTGACGAAACGCTAACGGCAACCGTACACTGGGGTACACATGTACCCCACGCCAATTTTGACACCTGCTTCCCCGAAGACTATACGCAATCTGGTTATACCACCTTTTCCTACTCTTACTAGGCACTCTAAATTTAATGATGGTCAGGGTCCCAGGTCGGTAAATGCAGAATTCTTGTCTTCACACGGCTCCAAAGAAGGCGTGGGGTACATTTGTACCCCAGTGCAATGTTCTATGGTTAAATTTTTTTCCCATTCTTCTAAATAGTAGTTTCTAAGATCATTCTCATTATAATCCGGGTAGTTTCGCACTTGTTATCCAAATGCTCCCATTTATTTTTCTAATCAGGTGATAAACTCGAATTTCCAGTATACACCACTTCTTAGTAAAAGTACCATTTTATGGGAGCTTTGCTTTAAAATTTATTTTTAGATATTCATATTAAAATACATATTCTGATCCATCATTCCATCAATGAAGACCAAATTTCTAGCACTTCTAGTGGACATACAATAACTCCACTGTCTCTGCGCTTGGCTGCTGTTATAAGGCTTTTACGTCCAGGTCTGAGTTAGATTTTCTCCACTCGGAACAACAGCCATTTGAGTCAAAGATGTTGAATTTGGACTCGTAGACAAAGTTTACATTCTTTCCAATATCAAAAACCGATTTAATCCACCTAGCAGTGAGATGAGACATTTCTTACACATTTCACTATTGGATTAGTTTGCAGAACTCACGAGAAGTAGGCACCCAACTAGAGGTGGGATGAAAACAGTTTCTAGTCTTGCACGAATCAAATCTCGAATAAACTGAATAAATTATAGAAATCAACAAAACGACCGAAATAAAAAAGTAAAGCAAAAAATGAAACAATAGGTTTCTAAATTCATAAAATAAGTAAAAAAATTAATATAAATCAAAATTATAAAATATAAGATTAATAAAATAAATTGACTCATACTAACAAATTGAATGAAATATAACGAATGACTGAACATGAAATGCATAAAATTAAAGATATGAATCAAATGAATCAAATGAATCAAATGAATCAAATGAATCAAATGAATCAAATGAATCAAATGAATCAAATGAATCAAATGAATCAAATGAATCAAATGAATCAAATGAATCAAATGAATCAAATGAATCAAATGAATCAAATGAATCAAATGAATCAAATGAATCAAATGAATCAAATGAATCAAATGAATCAAATGAATCAAATGAATCAAATGAATCAAATGAATCAAATGAATCAAATGAATCAAATGAATCAAATGAATCAAATGAATCAAATAAATCAAATGAATCAAATGAATCAAATGAATCAAATGAATCAAATGAATCAAATGAATCAAATGAATCAAATGAATCAAATGAATCAAATGAATCAAATGAATCAAATGAATCAAATGAATCAAATGAATCAAATGAATCAAATGAATCAAATGAATCAAATGAATCAAATGAATCAAATGAATCAAATGAATCAAATGAATCAAATGAATCAAATGAATCAAATGAATCAAATGAATCAAATGAATCAAATGAATCAAATGAATCAAATGAATCAAATGAATCAAATGAATCAAATGAATCAGATGAATCAAATGAATCAAATGAATCAAATGAATCAAATGAATCAAATGAATCAAATGAATCAAATGAATCAAATGAATCAAATGAATCAAATGAATCAAATGAATCAAATGAATCAAATGAATCAAATGAATCAAATGAATCAAATGAATCAAATGAATCAAATGAATCAAATGAATCAAATGAATCAAATGAATCAAATGAATCAAATGAATCACATGAATCAAATGAATCAAATGAGTCAAATGAATCAAATGAATCAAATGAATCAAATGAATCAAATGAATCAAATGAACCAAATTAATCAAATGAATCAAATTGATTTAATTCATCCATTGAATACAATGAATCAAATTAATGAAATGAATCAAATGAATAAAAAGAATCGATGAACAAAACGAATAAAGTAGAAAATAAATGAAATGCATAAATAAAACAAACGAATCAAATAAACAAAATGAACTGAAGTGATAAAATGAATAAAATGAAGGAAATGAGCAGAATAAAATGCATTGATTGAAATGAAAAATTAAAGAATGGTAAAAGGTTATAAATCAATATAAAGAAATGAATTGAATCAAATAAACTATTTGGATGAAGTGATTAAAACTGAAAAAGTAGTCATATTATTAAAATGAAGAAACTGAACAAAATGAATAAACTGGAAAAAAATGAATCAAATGCATACAATGAAAACAATGAATAAAATAAGTTAAATGAATGATATGAGTAAAATGAACACAACTGATCAGAGTGAATCCAAAGAATGAAACGAATAAAATAAGTAAAATGAACGCAGATGAACAAAACGAATAAAAAGATGCTGAATGAAATAATTAATTGAAATGAAATGGTCATATATTTGAAGCTAAAAACATTTTTGAATAAAGAAAATGAATAAACCGGATTGTACGAATTTGAGAACCATTGCATCAGAAAGTTTTGAAATGTTGGAACGTTCAATTTGCTTTGGAACTTGAAGTTTACTTTTTGGTCACATATTCCCGAAAAAAAGTTTATGTATTGAATAGAATTTACTGGTCCAGTATTTTACGCGCAATTGAATATAGCAAAGTTAGACAAGGTCACAAGTGCTTTCAAGTCCCTTGCACAGAGAACGACAGGAAGAATGCGATTCGTGACATTTCAAAGTTTTTATTTGCATTGAAGTTAATATTGTAAAATGTCTAGGGTATGTCGATAGCATAAAAGCCATGCATTCAGTTGATTGCAATGCAGTCTCTTTCCATTCATCCTTATAGCTTTCATATTGTTTCGTTCGGAATTCTCGTGCAGGAAATATGGATAAATAAGTCCTATATAGACCAATACTGTGAAAAAGAAATGGTTCAAACTACTCAGTATATCCAGATATGGACGACAATAAGTTAGAAGACACATTGTAGTTGCACCCCCCATCGAGAGTGGATACATTGGGAAACTTCTTTTCCTGGATCTAATTTGTGGATATTTTTGGTCTTTGATCCGTTATTTCTCATGAAAGTTCGTACCAATATAACGAATGTGCAGCTGATACATCTCATGGTTTATTCGCCTGTGCCACGTTCCGTCTTCCATCTGCACGCCACCATAGATGGTACGCAACACCTTTCGTTCGAGAACTCCAAGGGCGCGTTGGTCCTCAACGAACATGGTTCAGGTCTCGTGGCCGCAGAGGACCACCGATCTAATCAGCGTCTTGTAGATAACAACTTCGTGCGGCGGCGAATTTTGTTCGACCGAAGCGTCCTCCGGAGTCCAAAGTAGGCACGATTTCCCGCCAAGATCCGTCTCTGAATTTCTCTGCTGTTATTATTGTCGTCGGTTACCAGTGAGCCCAAATACATGAATTCGTCGACCATCTCGATTTCGTCACCGTCAATCCGAACTCGGGTGGGTGGTTCACATTGTCGTCTCTAGAACCTCTTCCTCTCATGTATTTTGTCTTTGAAACGTTGATGGCAAGTCCAATCCTGCTGGATTCAGCTTTCAGTCTTTTAGCATATATTTCATTCAAAATTCAATGGAGATACGAATAGTTTAAATATCGCACGTGGAATGTCTCTTTTGAAAATTTTCATCGTCAAACTTTCATATTACCCAGTTAAGCCAAATATTTTTCTGATATAGCCATGAATTTCCTTAATTATAGTTTAGATGCAGGCTTTGAATACAATTGAAGTATAGTTGAGTTGATGTAGCAGCAGACAAAAAATAGTTTTGTTTTCTCAAACCTCCGCAATTACAATTAATAAATATTTCAGATTGGCAGAAGATCTGATCACACAACTTAGAAATGGATACAGAAATAGCTAGATAGATGCGATAGAAGAGAAACAGAGAGAGAGAGAGAGAGAGAGAGAGAGAGAGAGAGAGAGAGAGAGAGAGAGAGAGAGATGGGGGGCGTGTGAGGAATGGTAAATGTTGGTTAATGCAGTGACATTATTTTTATAGGTATATTATTATGATATATTGATTTCTTATATTCTTTTTATGTTTATGTTTATTACCTTCACCAACAAGCCCCTTGGCCCCAATGGTGGTTGCTTAAACTAATTACATTTTAAAATTGACAACATTTTCGCTTTTATAGCATTCCGCGTCCGGTTGAAGTCAAAGGCCGTCGCCACACTGTTAAAAATTCGTTGGAGTCCGGTTACAGCGCTCTGGCAACCATAGTTGGTTCTCCTGAACGGAACTCGCAGAAGGGAGTTATTACGTAGAGCTCGAACGCGAGCTTGAAGATCCAGACGTCTGAGGATTGTAGGGCAATCCACTCTGGCAGAGAGTAAGTCCGAGACGAACAGGGCTCGAGAGCAGTCCCTCCGAATGCTGAGTGTATCGAGGTGTATAAGCTGGCAACGGTTTTCATAACTCTTATCATAAATAATGTAAGTAGTAATTTTTGCGCCATAACCAGTATAACCTAAGTCTTGCAAAAGAGCTGAATTTTCGCTAGATTTTTGGGCTTCAAACATACATACTACTTTACTTACGGTGACGCCACGAGTATAATTATATGAGAAATCTTTTATCTCACTATTAGTTGAATTACTTGTTGATCTGTTTATTGATATAACATCCAACATTTACCTCATGATTGAACGCAATACCTAATCCAAGGGATAAATACTAGAACTCACTGTTTCTTTATCAACACATTATTTTGTCTTTGAAGTGAACTTATATATCGATTTTTAAGAAATAGTTAATTTATTATAAAGGTAATTCACAAAATGTTCTCAACATCGAATTCCTTGAATCATGTAGATGTGTTTTCATACCCCAATATTCAAAATATGTTTAGTTTTGCCCCTAAAACACCAGTAAAGCAATACTCTGTATGAAAAAATCTCATTTTTAGATAGTGGAAATTGGTAAGCGAGGACTAAAAATACAAAATGTTTAATATCTCCGCCGCTCGTGTACGGATTTCGACAATCTATAGCTTGTTAGAAAGGTATTTTTACAAGCTTTCTATTTATGTGCGGTTTGTGGGACAATATTATACTGTTCGGAAATTATTTGCGCAAAATCTGCTGTTTTTTGACAAAATCGTTCATATCTCAGAAAGTAAACAACATATCGAAAATCAAAAATAATAGTGTCAAATGGCCACGTTAGGCCTTTCATTTGAAACTAGTTTCTTTAAGATCGGTTCAGTCATTGCTGAGATAATTACATGAAATTTTGTACATACATACATACATACACATATACACACATACAGAGATTGTCTCAATTTGTCGAGCTGAGTCGATTGGTATATGAGACTCGGCCCTCCGGGCCTCGGAAAAAGTTTTCAAAGTTTGAGCGAATCCTATACACTTCTTTTGTAAGAAATGTAAAAATAAAAGGTATAAAAGATTTTAATGTTGTTTAGTAGATAAAAATCAATTCATTGTTCTTCTCATTGATGAACAGGTTTTTGCTCAGAACGCAGGCATTGTAATTGTCCGTTCTCCATACATTACTAGCCTTGGTATTCCTCAGCGTTTGAATTAGTTTCCTTCGATTTTCCAAAATGTTAGTACTATTAAAAACTGGAAAAACGCAACAAAAATTACCTAATATTTCTTTTTTTCCTCCTAATATTTCTTGAAAACAGCCGAATGTAGCATACTCTTGGAATGGGCTGTTAAAAATCGAAAATTGGGTATATTATTGTTTTACTTGACTGGATCTCCAATCTATACTACGCCACTTGAAAAATTCATTCAACTTTCTTTTTTTTTGTAGCGACATGTTATAGTATTAAACTACAGTAGATATTATATTCTCATTATGAAACTAAAAAAGTTCATATTTTCTTATGCAAGCTCTAGAGCCTTTGCTAAGTTTATTCCACATTCGTCCTCTAACTGACCCTAAAATTCGTTAATAAAACAAAAAGGTGAGATTCATTCGATCGTAGCTTGTACCAAGCGATTAAATTAGTGAGCGAATTGCGCAGATTCAGCTTTAGTTCAAAGTATAACGAAACCGATGACGATTTTTTGGGAATAACTTTACCGATAAGATTAGCAAATCTATAAAATCGAATGCCCCCATCCCCAACTGAGCTAGTCCATTGGAATTAGAAATGAAGTTAACAACAACGGTAGCTATTCTGCTCAGCCTCGGAGCTGTTGGTAAGAAATTTTTTGGATTGGTCTAAGACAAAATTGTTAATTACCTTTCGAACTTTTTCCAGCCTATTCACTGCCCATCGAGTCCAAACCATGGGCGCTGATACCGGACGGTGCCGGTCGATTCCACATGATCAACATCGACCCCGCCAATGTACCGCACGGAGAGGATGAATTCGAACCACTTTTCAATCCGGAGCAGGACGTTGTTTTCCGTCTATTCACCAGACGTAACCCGGTCCACGCACATGTCCTGGACTGGTCCAATCCTGCCTCGATTAGCAATTCAAACTTTGCCGCTTCAAATCCCACTCGTTTCCTAATCCATGGATGGATCGAGGGTGAGGATGCTACCCTGCATTGGGTCATCAAGGATCACTATCTGCGTGTTGGCGACTTCAACGTGATTGCCGTCGATTGGGGTGCAGGTGCACAGACCATCAACTACATTGCCGCGCGAAATCGTGTTGGAGGTGTTGGCATGATTACTTCCCGGCTCATCGATGTGATTAGGAGTACAACCGGACAGTCACGGGATTTGATCAACGTAATTGGGTTCAGCTTGGGAGGCCACGCTGCTGGAAACACTGGTAAAGGACAAGGCGGTCAACTGAACTCGGTGATTGCTCTGGATCCCGCGGGTCCATTATTTTCGCAGGGACAAGCTGATGCGTTATCCGCGAGCGACGCTCTCTACACGGAAGCTATCTACACCAATGCTGGTCTGCTGGCGTTCGATGCTCCTTTGTGTCACGCTAACTTCTACCCGAATGGAGGTCGATCCCAGCCGGGTTGTATAACATCGACCTGTGCTCACAACCGAGTCAATGAACTGTTTGCCGAGTCGGTTTCCAGCAGTACACACTTCGTGTCGATGCGCTGTGCCAACTACGACGAAATTCTTAGTGGTCGTTGCACCTCCAGTGGACCGTATGCCAACATGGGAGGCGAGCCGTCGAACCGGGGACGGGGAGTTAACGGCGTTTATCATCTGATGACGAACTCGGCATCACCCTTTGCAAGGGGTTGATAGCGCAGCCGTAGTGAAAAGGCGATAATCCTTGATTGATCTGGAACTTGAACAATACAATGCAGGTGGTAATAAAGATAATGTATTATTGTGATTTTCTATAGCTGTTTTTGGTTTTGTTTTTTCGATCGAATTTGATTGAAGCCTGTGGCAGTAATCGGGTGATATTTGGTTTGATGACGGATATACTTCGATATTTTTGCTTTTGCCTTTCTCATATAGAAAGATTATAAATCAACCTTCTATCCGATTCAGTTCTCGTCAATTTCTGTAAATAGATATAACGAATAATTTCCCTATTTAAGCTGAAGTTTGAAGAATTGTTTCATATAACACCTATGACACCTATGATTCGCCAAAAGTCCACCAACATCATTTCGCATCTTCGAATGACCCGAATACGTAGGAAATGATTGTATAAATATAGAAATTGGGTTCACCAAATTCACATACAATCACGGAAAGTTTAGGAGGAGTCGAATATTAAAAGGTCGAAAGTACAAAAGGTCGAAAAGTCGAATGGACAAAAAGCCGAAAAGGTCAAAAGGAGGAAAGATAAAAGTAATAGCGCTCATATATGTCCACTTATTTTGAAGAATATGCGTAAAAATAAATAGTAAAGGAGCGAGATAGCATTCTGGCATTTGTTAATGCTAAATAAGCGAAAAATAAATTTTACAATAGCCAGCACTCCACATTTTCAGTTCTTCACAATTTTTTTTCAATATTAGGCTCATTAACCCAGATGGAAGCTCTCAGCTTTATCATTTCTGATATGGTTATGAATTGTAAACATACGATGTATTTATACCAACGAAACTGTTGCCACATTGTCCAGGCGTATACAGCGAGACCAGTGTTATGCGGTTTGGCTTCATAATCATGACCGAAACCCGAAGGAGGATATGATTGCAAACAAACCTGTACCCCATTCGCTTGCCCAGTCTACTCAAACATAGGGGCTATAGGTTCCATATTTCTCTCATTTTGCTTCCAATTTCACTTCCTAGGGATGCTTCTGGAGTGCCTACTTGATGATGACCTAGTATTTCTCAATTGGTCATAATTCCGGTGCACCGGGGAGATCATGTGACCAAAAGATGACTCGTATTACTTATTATATAGTAAGTAATACGAGTCATCTTTTGGTTAGAAAATTTTTTTTGCGCATTTTACCGCGCAGAGGTCGCCACTTTTCAACGGAAAGAAATAGAGATTAGGTGTATTCCATAAAGTTGTAGAACAGACATTTTTCAATAATTCTTTGGAACATCTCGATATTCTATCTGCTAGGCCCTATGCAAAACTAACTCAGACATCACTTCGTTAAAAGTTTAATAACTTCTTTTAACAAAGCCGGATTTACTGGCAGTCTTCGACAAAGTTGTAGACAAATAAATTATCTTTCTTATTTTCACTTGCAGTGATAATACGATGCATACAGTGCCACCTAGCGGCGAAAATGCGAGTTCGTGGGTTTTCTCCATGTAAATTGTCGAAAAATCTCATACACACTTCATTTTTGGAGCAAGTATTCCTGGTGGGACTAGGAATCGACTCAGGAGTGGGCCGATTGAGTTTTCAAAAATTAATTATTTTTCTAGGCACTCTTATAAGTAGCTTTACCACGTTGGCCGCCATGACGGTTCTTGATGTCTTCGGGGAACTTGCCAACTTTCTAAGTTAATGTTCCATTTATTTCTCAGCGAATTCTTCACCAATTTTTACAAACTTGATTTCAAATGAAAGAGATGACACTCCTATTAACTGATATTGAATTTTATTCAGATTTGACTATTGGTTCCGGAGTTATAGCAAATACAAATATGTTAATACGGCAAGATCTGTCGATTTTTCTAGGACACGTTGTAAGGAGGATTCTGATAGGGCCTCTAAATACCTGGCTTTTGCGCCAGACGACGAAGTCGTCTGCCGGGATTACCGATCAGTTTGCCCTGACTAGCTTGATTTCCTAACCCTACCGCAGAATCCACCTTCAGTTCCTCTCCAACTCCAAGACTCCCAATACCTATTCCTAGCAGTCCTTATGAATATATTCAAAAACTTCCCAAATTAATAAAGTTCAAATTATTTTTCTTTTAAAACAGTCTAGAAACTTTTTATTTAAACCCTTTTATTTTTGAATGCAAATTTCCTCTTTTAATAACTTTTCAGAGTTTATTTTCCTGTTTCTCTCCTATCGCTATCCTACCCTCGTGACCTTTCTTAATTTCTCCCAAAATCTCTCCCTCTCTTCTTCCCCCACTATATGTACAATTTCGAGTTCCCTACTCTCAACGCGCACTACGAAAGTTCGTATGTATGGTGGTGGTTGGTTGTCCTACTTACAGGCACTGGGACGGTTCTGGTTCGCATTCGAGAAGTGAGTGGCTCAACAGCGTCGGCTCACCGTCGGTGCTGCTGGGTTCGCTGCCCACCGGTGATCTTTGTTCGATTTTACGATGTGCGACGAGGCTTTCGTTGTAGGCCACCCGGTGGGTGGGTGGTAAATTTCAGCGTATCGATGCTCGACGGACGATGTTGGTTTCACTGTGGGCAGTGGGTGGTGGCAACGCGTGCTGCTTCGGTTCGCCCACGGATGATCTATACGCCGGTCGATGAGGTCCAACAGTGGATAGTGACGAAGCGTGCTGCTTCGGTTTCACTGTTGCTGATGCTGCGCACAGAGGCGTAACTAACTTCAAATCCTGGCCAAAATAGAAAAAAATATTGTTTTTGTTCATTTGTCCATATTTTCAGCTTAAATTGTTCTTCGAAACATACTCTAACGTTTTGCTTAAAAATAAAAGCGTTTTCGTTTGATAATTTTTGTATGAAATTATTTGAAATCAGTGATTTTTTTTACACATTTTATTATCTTGAAAGCCATTATCCCTAAATTTTTCAGATTGCTCAAAAACTAATTACCCAAAATCAATTTATAAATCAAAATCGTGCCTTTCATAGCAAACTCCAGCAACTACAATCAATTGGGGTCTATTTTAGCTTTTCTTTTTGGTTTTTCGGTAGGTTTTATAAAAGTGCTCACTTTTATCGATTTTACACATATTCGTTGGTAAAAAAAGTACCTTGTTGGGCAATGTCGTGTAAATCTGTTAAAAGGAGAAGATTATTTGGAGTGTCCTCTCACTGTTCCACGAAGAAAACATTCCCAATTAATCCCATTCGGTTTTTTACAGCTGTTTGAAAATGTCGTATTTTTTGCTCAATTTTAAGTGAATACAATTAAAAAATCAGTATTGGGTATTTAAAAGATCTTATATGAAAAGAATAATTTGAGACGGCGCCGGTGGTTGAGTGGTAAGCGTGACCGCCACTCATTCCAGTTGGCCTGGGTTCAATTGAGATTTTTCTGAAGTGAAAAAATCTGTGGTGACGTCTTCCTTCGGAAGTGAAGTAAAGCAGTTGGTTCCCGGTCCATGAGTTGATGGATCGATATCTAGTCCAGAAGTGAAGTCACCTCTCTGGCGTCGGTAAAGAAGAAGTGGTATCCAACTTCTATACTTACTAACAAATATCCTCCTATCGTGATACTTGTGGAGTGCGCAGTAGTGCGGCCTCTAGCACAAGCAAGTATCGGACTAACCATTCCTTCCTTTTCCTTCCGCGATCTACGTTCGGTCCTGGCCGACGCCGGTATTGATCAATAAACAATTTAGAATTACCAGGAGTTACACATTGAAAGATTTTCGCTATTCCCAAGCATGATTATCTACTTGTTCCCTGTGCAACTTCAGCTAGTCCAGATCGATAACGGAGTAGCGGCCAGGGGTGGTCCCACAAGCTCAAGCTTATATGACAAGAATGATTTGATTGAGTCCCCCATATAATTTTTTGTTAGATTGCGTTCATTAACCAAATTGAGCTATTATAACCACGATAGCCATATAAAAGAGTGTAAAATATAACTTCCGCTGACCTTGCTATATGAAACGTAACGTACACAAGTTGCCTTAGAAACGTAAGCGAAGCATCAAACAAATTATACAATCTCCTCATTCCAGTTCCTTGTCTCAGGATTGCAAGTGTTAACGTGAATAATCCAGATTGAATACGATAATCACTTGGATAGCTTTCTATTATTACGAATTTACAAAAACTTGAATATTATTTTCTGCTATAAGAAAACCAGAAAAGCAAAATATACATATGAACTTGAAACAAAATGTTTTAATTTATGAAAATAGTTGAAACATACTAAATCTCAATGCAAGGTTTCCTCAAACTGATAGATTACTCTAAAAATACGTTTACATTGAAAAATAATAATGCTCGTGGAATTCGTTTATTTTCGGCTTTGCATCACACTGCAAGGAGGTTTAATATTTTCATATTTTGGTCATAATTTGTCTAAAATTACGAAAATCCATTTTTCATCACTTTTTATCGTATAAAAAACTTAAAAACATGTGAAATAATTTTGGCCATGGATTTGATATAGTTACGCCACTGTGCTGCGGTTGGACGATTTCGAGCAGCGCGAAGTGAGACTGATGCTGTTCGCTGCGGCGGGGTCGGCGTTCAACAGCCGGTACACTGCGGGCGGTGATGGCGTGCACAAGGGGTTACACACGTGGTAGCACGAAGAGGGCGCAGTATAGGGTCGCTTCTGGGCTGTTGGCTGCGTGAGTAGCAGGCGAATCTCTCTGGCGTTGGGAATAATCTTTCCCTTCTCGAACACGTCTCGCTTTCGTGGCAACCGGTAATGGCGGGAAGTGCCGCGAGGCCGAGATTTCTTCTGCAGCCAACGCACTCCAGATGTGCCAATAGTAGCACGCAGCCACGAGGCGATTGTCACATCCGGGGGATTGCCAAGGGTACCCGAGTTCACTGCACTAACTGAAAATAGCGGATGTATTCCACCGTCGCCCTGTTGGATGGAGCGGAGCCCGGTCGGTGTTGAGCGTCGACTTGCACTCCGGTGCCTGGTCGATCCTTAGACCAACACTAAATGGATAGAAAGCCCAACGATGTCGGCCACCATCATGGAAGCTGTGGAACAACTAAATTAGCATACGAACTTTTGTCTTGTTTTATCACATTTACCTGACACTAGTTTTATTTTTTCTACTCCAGCCTTTGTAATTATTCCTCGATTCACTCACTATCGATCTATAGTAAATAATTCCTATAGCAAATGATTAATTATACTATTTTCTGAACAGTTAAAATTACTAACAATTCAAATATAGTCTATTTTTTTAATCACTCACGACTTTTTTATAATTCATTAAGAGAAGAAACTCTGTAAATATCGGCTATTAGTAAAAGCCAGCTTCAAATTAAGTTATGTTCATTACTTCGGTCTAAATAATTAGTTTCACTCCACTGTTTTTAATGTTGTTCACTCGGCGGTTCGTAAGAAAAAGAGTCGATTGACCGTGAACTGCGATCTACAAACCTACATTTCTACTGGACTCAATATCTCATTGTACTGATTTCCGGTTTTATTGTGTTTCCGGTTTCTTGAATTATTTTCACTACGTAATAATTTTTTTTCTAAAAAGAATGGTTTCCGGTACAAAAGGTTGATATCAGTTTTCCTAGGGTGACCATACGTCCTGGTTTTCCAGGACACGTCCTGGTTTTGCATTGACTGTCCTGGTGTCCTGGGAAGTCGAGGAAAATGCTTGATTTGTCCTGTAAGCCTAATATATTTCTATCTATTCAGTCTTCGATTTTCACTATGCTCCAGATCGCAGTAACGACCGACCGCAACCATAACTGCAACGTATACTCATCCTCAATCGGAATGCGACAAACAAAACTTAATATAGTCGAATCTCCCAATTGTACCTTCCGATGTTTTTTTTTAGTCTCTCAAGAGTGCCTCGTCAATATCGATGAAACAATAATTACCAGCGCTTCTTCTCGGGTTAAATCGTCATTCAATCCGGGACCAGGCCCGTAGCCAGGATTTTGTTTCGGGAGGGGCTTGAAAATTATTGCATAAATGTATAAATTCTGATGACTTGAGATAGTCACAGTAAACTGAATGTAATTATGAAATGTTCTTAGTGAAAACAATTCCATAACTAAGACAATAGACACTAAAAACCCTAAAAATATGTTGTCTGTTACAAGAAAAGCTATAGTGCATCGACGAATTAAATTTGATTATTATTAGTTTATAAGTTAGAAATTTTTCTCAAGATTCATCAAGAGATCAAAGTATTTAGAGCTGATTGAAAATGCTACGCATTCTAGACTACACGTTTACAAGGTGCAGAAGACGCTAAATTGGAATGAGTACAAAAATATCCAAAAACCCGCCTAACGAAACTTTACACGCATTTGCTAAACAGGAGAACGAAACCAACGTCAAGGTTGTCTCCATGGATAGGAATATATCAGTGTGAAATCCAAGTTTATCGTTGCAAAGAATGTCCGAACAAAGTGAACTTCACCTCCTATTTTCATGATCAGGCTACTATTACTAGTTCTGTGACTTCATCCGAAGTATGCGTAATTATAATCCTGAGAAAAACACATGTTTTTTCATTTGACTCTCGTGGGGAATGGGTTAAACGCTATCTTCGACAATATTATCAGGCAACTGAGAATAACTATCTATTTATTTATTTAAGTAGATTCTTTTTAGATACTTTCATATCATTGGACTTACGAATTAAAAATATCGTAGACTGATTTTCCTAGATCCCTGAAACTATAGTAAAAGTCAAAATGTAAAGTGAGTGCAAAAAACTACTGATTCCACTACAATGCAAGAATAAGTTCATTAGCTCATTGACGTTCAGAATTTTGCAAAACCGTTGGAGCTTGAGAAGATTACCTAGATTAAGTAAATATTATATTTGAACATTTGAAGGTATTATTTCGGATTTCATGGGTTTTTGGACAATGTAAAATATATATTTCAATGATTTAATCTACTAATGAAAACTACCCAGAATTTAATCTACTGAGCGAAACTGCTCAGAACTTGTTCACTAATCGAAAGAAAATTACTTAGCACTGATTCTGAATGCTTCTAATTTACGTAAAATTAGGTAAATATATCACCACCAAAATAACTAGAAACTATAAACACAGGTGAGCTTAATAATTTCAGCATCACTTGCTTCCGACACATGGAAGAGAACACATCGCACTTACATCTAATTTTCAAAAGAGGCTTTCTTTAAGAGTTGTCTGTTTTCAAATCACAGCAAATTATCCGTTTCCTGTGAAACTTTTGCAAAACTTTATGTCAATTCGTCAATTTTGACTTTATGTTTGCGAATGTCTGATTTGTTCCTTGCTTCTCGCTCTCAATAATTTTCCTTCCGAATGGATTCCATTTCTCCCAAATATGACATTAATCTGCGAGTAAGCGATATCCGATCTTGTAGCGGAACATTGATGTTCTCATCGTCCATATATAGGAGGATCTTAATTATAGCATTGTCACTTTCAACCATGTGTTTTAAGTTGTTCGAAATGAATGGTTTCATCTGGGCTAATTTGTTGAGCGCTAAATGCCTGACATGGTAGAACTCGCTTCCGAAAGTCCAACCTCCATTTACACCTTCAGGAAATGTTCCACATTATGAATACTCGGTCCTAAGCGAATCATCAATAATTTTATAATCACCGTATTTGGCTGGAGCACCACTTCTTGCTTCTCGACAGATTACTACAGCAACAATTATAGTAACAGTTTCTTTTATTCTTCAGGCAAGACACACAATATAAAAGTTACTATTTTTATCGTTCGCGTCGCACTGGCTCGAGCAAAAGCATAAAGTGACTGAATTTCGTGACCATTGCCTTTGGTGGTTAGAAATAGCCTTCTTCAACTTTTTCTCAAAGATTTGTTCAAACCAAATGAGCAACAAATTTTGTTAAACATCGCCGGTTTTTGAAATTCATTTTTGAAAAATTTCGGGAGGGGCTTTAGCCCCCTAGCCCCCCCTCTGGCTACGTGCCTGTCCGGGACCCAAAGAATTCCCTTTGGTACCTCTGAAAAGACACATCGGCATTTTGGTGCGTCTGCTTCTACTTGAGTTCTCTTGCTAGTGGCTTTTTTCGTCTTACTGGAAATCCATTCCATAAAAAGAAAAATAGCACCTAATCAGTCGCTCTGCTTGTCAACAGTGCAATGAATCAAACGAACGTTTCTACCTAAAGTTTGCTGTCTATAGGTACCGTGCCAGTACTATAAAGAAGCAAAGCAATCGAATAATAAATTTCGTCCAAAGCCAGTGTGAACAATAAAGCACCGTTACTTTCATCGATGCGATATCGATCATTCATTTCAAGATGTTTGAAAATCAACAGCAAATTTGCAAATACAGTTTAAACTAACAGAAGCCGTTGTTATAAAAGTTCACTAAACTCGTTACTGATAACATTTAAAACTTTGGCTATAACGGAAAGCTACGCAGTGGAAGACAGCATGCAATACGTCGTTGAGCATGATAATGTTAGGACCAAGATACCCGTTTATATTGACAATGATAAGATTGATATGCGTCTGCACGATCTACACTTGGGTACTATTAATAAATTTATTACAACCATCATGTCGGAATACGCAACGGTGGAATCGTTTAAGTTTGAAACCCGGAGAAAGTTTAGGTATTTCAAACGGTTTTTGTTTCGTGAGAATGCGAGTGACCTATTCCTTCATATCTGTACTTTCAATTCAAAGCAAAACGCGTGACCAAATCTCAAATCACGCTGTGCACCGATGAAGGACAGACCCCTGCGTGCCTTACGTTGTTACACAAGAAGACAAACTACGAGAAACCTTGTACACAAACCTCTAACGAAGCAATATCAACTGCAAGCATACCCATCACACAGCCCTTCATCAACATCAACTAAATCACAAACCACCGGAGTTGCAGCTCAGGCACCAACGAATACTGGAACAACAGAACGTACGCACAGCGTGAACGATCATTGGGATGTGCCTACTACTCCCCAAACAACTGCCAGCACCACCGATAATAAAGTAAATAACAAAGAACACGGATACGCGATCGTGACCCGTAGGCCCCACAAGCAACTCAAACCAGGTAATCGTGAAAGCCCATACAACATTAACAGCGAGAATAGCATGAACGAAAACGATAAATCTAGAGAAAGCGCACTAAGTGATCCACAAGCAACAAGAGGCAATGAAATAAATAGATTTTCAACAAGAAATAAGATCTTTTCGCAAAGTAACAAATCGCGTATACAAGATCCAATGGATATACAATAAAATTCGATTTATTTATTTTTATTTACACATTGATAATATTAAAAATTCCACGGCGCAGGTAATGCATTGAGGAGTGTCGAATAAAATGCGTGTGAAATATCTAATGGACGATTCACGCCTGGACGCTGAACAGCGACTTATCGCCGAGTCTAGCATCCTACCCCAGTCAAAAAAAAAATGCGAACGAACAACATAACAGGGAGTATGTAATGTCGTATAATGCGAGTTACACACGTGGATTTATTCTATCCAAAAACCCCTGTAATAGTCAACAAGTCAAGCATGGAGTCGATAAGCGACAATACGATATATCGAGTGTTTCTCAAACGACCAATTTTGAGTCATGTGGTCATCTGCAAAAACTGCAGATTGGGATACGGTCTCTTGGTTCACGATTGTAATCCGCAAACCGAAGAAACAAATCGGCTGTTATCTAATACGATATTGCATCTGAGCTAGGTGCTGACGCTACATCAAAATTATGAGCCAATCCGCCAGCTGTTTGCCAAAGTGGAGGTCGAGTTTGTGTTCAACGTGAGACCTTTGCAGTTCGACACGGGACATTAGTTCTTACATAATACGTTGATTCGTTTTATCTATTTGTGCTAGGGATAAAAACCTACTTCCTCTTGTAGTCCTTGGTCGTCCTCTTGATAGTCATCGTCATGGTTCAATCGAGAGGTTGTCATATAGGATGCCAAAAGCAAACAAATATAATTATCATTACGCATTAGAACGTAACAGGCAATCGGAAAGTTCCGGTATGAAAAAATCATTGGATTTCACAAGGAAAAATACTGTGTATAAAAATGAAACGAAAATAACGTTATGATATAAGCATTAAACAGGAAAAACGTATTTCACACATTATTCTAAGATGGAACTAAGATTTAATGCTAAGTCTATTATCATAATTGTAGTCATGGTAGCGGTTCGAGCCACTATCCGGCAGTCTTCCTTGCGGTCACGACTTTTGTCACTATGACGATCTCCCGTACCCTCGATTACTTCTGGATATAAGAGTCAGGGGAGTGAGGGTGGACAAAGATGGCAGGGGGAAAAATTATTTCAGTTTCAGTTTCAGTTTAGGCCTCGGGAGATCATCGGATGGATTACAGACTCGGGTGGCCTTCATCAGGAAGAATCATGTACTGGGACGCCGGGTGGTCCTCCTCAAGATGGCAGGGGTTTCTCCAGACGATTTCGTAGTACGGCTCAGATGTGGATCGGCTACATTTCGAGTTGTGCGTGTGATGTTCGTGCGGTAGGTCCCGTGTTTGTTGGTTCATTCGACAGAGATGTTTTGTGTCGCCTCAACCATCGTGGGTGTATGGTACAGGTGGAAGAGGGCGCTTCTGAGAATGATAAGGAAAATAAGAAGGAGCAGTTAAATTTGTATATTCATTGTTTTTACGAAGGTGTAGATAAGGGACATACAGAGGAGATCGCGGCTTGCCAGCACATCTCGAACCGGGCCGTTAGTTGGTCTTCCTCGGGCCCGCAGGGTATCCATTAGCCGAGACCTGGCGGAACTGTACTCGGTGCACGCCCAGACAATGTGCTCGATGTCGTAATAGCCGTCGCTACAAGCGCAGATACCACTATCCACGAGCCCAATACGCTGGAGATGTGCATCCAGCGTGTAATGGTTTGCCGTGAGTCGGAACATCACACGAATGAAGTCACGACCCACATCCATCCCCTTGAGCCAAGGTTTCGTCGATACCTTGGGGACCATCGAATGTAGTCACCTTCCTAGCTCCCCACTGCTCCACGAAGTTTGCCAACTTTCGAGGGTTCTCTGATGAGCAATACTGAAAAATTCGCTGAAGCAAAATGGTCTTTCATAAACGTCACCTTCTAGGGCACCCACCTTAGCTAAGGAGTCCGCCTTCTCATTGCCGGGACACCAAGGTAATCTGGAAAGATTTGTCTGATAAAGCACTCAGTAGCTCCCGTAATATCCCCATTTTTTTGCTTTTCACGTTTTATCGAGCGTATAGCGTCAATGGAACTGAGGTTATCCGAAACGATGAAGCAATGGTCTGCGGGTAGTGTGTCAATGACCCCAAGGGTATACTGAATAGCAGCTAGCTCTGCGGCGTAAACTGAAGCAGGGTTACTGAGTTCGTAGTTGGCGGTGAACTTTTGATTGAAAATACCGAAGCCAATGGACCCGTCGAGGTTCGATCCGTCAGTATAAAACATCTTAGAACACTCGACTTCTCGGAATTTATTATAAAAAATGTTTGGAACCACTTGTGGGGGTAAGTGGTCCGGAATTCCATAAATCTCGTCTATCATGGATGTGTCGAAGAAAACAGTAGATTCAGAAGTATTTATGAATTGCACACGGTTGGGATTGTAAGAAGAAGGATTAATATTCTGCGCCATGTAGTCAAAGTACAGGGACATAAATCAGGTCTGAGAATTGAGCTCAACAAGCCTTTCGAAATTTTCAATCACCACCGGGTTCAAGATATCGCATCGAATGAGCCATCGATATGAGAGTTCCCAAAATCGATTTTTCAACGGGAGAACGTCCGACAGAGCTTCGAGACTCATCGTATGGGTCGACTGCATGCACCCTAAGGCGATACGCAAACAACGATACTGAATTCTTTCGAGTTTCATGAAATGTATGTTCGCGGTGGAGCGAAAGCAGAAGCATCCGTATTCCATTACCGACAGTATCGTTGTTTGATACAACCTAATTAGGTCTCCTGGGTGGGCACCCCACCATGTTCCGGTTATTGTACTATGAAATTTGATCCTTTGCTGGCATTTCTGTTTCAGATACCGAATATGGCATCCCCAAGTACCTTTCGAGTCGAACCAGACCCCTAGATATTTTACTGTGAAGACCTGAGCGATAGTTTGACCCATTAATAGAAGCTGTAGTTGTGCTGGCTCACGCTTTCTAGAAAATACAACTAGCTCAGTTTTCTCCGTGGAGAATTCGTTACCCAGCTTAATAGCTCAAGCAGACAAATTGTCCAAGGTATTCTGTAATGGTCCTTGTAGATCGACAGCTTTGGGTCCCGTAACAGACACCACACCATCGTCTGCAAGTTGCCTTAACGTGCAGGAATTATCAAGACATTCATCAATGTCGGCATTTCTGTTTCAGATACCGAATATGGCATCCCCAAGTACCTTTCGAGTCGAACCAGACCCCTAGATATTTTACTGTGAAGACCTGAGCGATAGTTTGACCCATTAATAGAAGCTGTAGTTGTGCTGGCTCACGCTTTCTAGAAAATACAACTAGCTCAGTTTTCTCCGTGGAGAATTCGTTACCCAGCTTAATAGCTCAAGCAGACAAATTGTCCAAGGTATTCTGTAATGGTCCTTGTAGATCGACAGCTTTGGGTCCCGTAACAGACACCACACCATCGTCTGCAAGTTGCCTTAACGTGCAGGAATTATCAAGACATTCATCAATGTCGTTGACATAGACATTATATAACAGGGGGCTTAGACATGAGCCCTGGGGAAGGCCCATGTAGCTAAATCGTGATGTCGATAAGTCATCATGCGAAAAAATGCATGTGCTTTTCCGACAACAAGTTTAGCAAAAAGTTGTTTAAAGTCGCTGAAAGACCATGCAGATGCAGCTTTTCTGAAAGAATGTTGATCGAAACGGAATCAAAAGCCCCCTTTATATCTAGGAACACTGATGCCATCTGCTCTTTACTAGCATACGCCATTTGAATTTCGGTTGAGAGCAACGCAAGACAATCGTTCGTTACTTTACCTTTGCGAAAGCCAAATTGTGTATCTGACAGTAAGCCATTTGCTTCGACCCAATTGTTGACGCTAAATAGGATCATTTTCTCAATTTCCGGATACAGGACAGCATTGCGATCGGACGATACGCATTGTGGTCGGAGGCTAGTTTTCCTGGTTTTTGGATGGCGATGACCTTCACTTGTCTCCAATCGTGTGGGACAATGTTAGCCTCAAGAATCTTATTAAATAAGTTCAACAAGCGTCTCTTGGCAGATTTTGGCAGATTCTTCAACAAGTTGAATTTGATTCTGTCTGGCCCTGGAGCTTTATTGTTACACGACAAGAGAGCAAGTGAGAACTCCACCATCGAAAAAGGTGTTTCGTTCACGCTATCGTGAGGGGACGGTAGACGCGGTAGACCTTCTGTACCGGGGCTGAATCCGGACAAACCTTCTTGGCAAAATCGAATATCCAAAGGTTTGAATATTCTGCACTCTCGTTAGTACTGTTTCGGTTTCGGAAACGCCGGGGGTGCTCATCGATGTTTCTCTCGTTGGCCCGTCAATGAACCGGCGCCAGTAGATACGATTTTTGGCTTTCATCAAACTCTTTATGTGCGTTTCCGCCATCGCATACTGTCGGTAGCTAGCTGGTAGCCCGTCGTCCCGGAAGGTCTTTTACGCGGTGGCCTTCTCCGCGCACACGTCTGAGCACTCTTTGTCCCATCATGGATTGGAAGGACGCCCGCGGGAGTTCCCGTCTGGTATGCGTTTAGTTTGAGCTTGAAAAGCGGTATCGAGAATCAAGCCAGCCAGAAACCCGTACTCTTCCTCCGGAGGAAGCTCTTGTGTCGATTCTACTCTTTCGGATTCGCGGACCGGTAGCTCTTCTAATCAATATTTCATGTGAGGTCATACGAAACATTGATTGTATCCGGTGATCCTGAACCGTTAACAATATTAATTACGATTGGTAGATGGTCGCTGCCGTGGGAATCAGAGACTACCTTCCACATGGAATTTAACCGCAGCAATGTCAAGCAAAGGGATAGGTCTATGGCACTCGGGCGCGCTGGAGGCCCCTCCAGCATCCGTGTCATTTCACCCGTGCTCAAAATGGTCATATTAAAGTTGTCGCAAAGGTCATGGAGTAGGGTAGATCGATTATCGTCATAAAGACAACTCCATGCCGCACCGTGGAAGTTGAAGTCACCTAAAATTAGCGATGCGGGGATGAGATCTGAAAAATCGCTAAGCCGTCGGTGGTTAACTGAGGCGGTTTTGCACCAGTACTTCCTCGAGAAGTTATTTTTGGGGACCTTGAGGAGACACCTTCTGGTCTTTACAACGAAGCTTAGAAGAGGAAATGTTTACTTCTTTTTCTATTGCTTCTAGGCACAGCAGAAGATGTTCCCTCCTGGGGTTCTTCACAGTGGCCTTCGTCACTAGACAAGTTAGTTTTTATGTTAGGATCCGATTGCGTAGCTATCTTTAGAATTTCTACAAAAGATCGCTTAGATCGTCCCTGAAGGGAACGCTTAAGATTCTCCTCGCGCTGTTTGTACGCGGGACATGCCGTAAGATCATGTAGGTTTCCCCCACATTAGAGACACTTTTCGACATCCCTTCCACAGGAATCATCCGCATGATTCCCACCGCATTTCCCACAACGGGCCTTGTTGCTACAGTGGGAGGCTGTGTGTCCCAATTGTTTGCAATTAGTACAGTTCACGACTTACGGCACAAAGAGGCGAACAGGTAGACGAACCTTGTTAAAGATGAGGTAGTTGGGTAGAGGCGAAGGTCCCCCAAAAAAAATCAGTATCTTCACTGGCTTAAGCATGAGGTCTTTAAAACAGCCAGTTCCATGTTTCAGCTATTTGGAGACAGAAGCTGACATTGAAGGACAGCTTCTTTAGATGGCCGAACAGCCGGATGTACTGCGATCAGGCTGAAATTACGAATTCTATCAGGTGGAAAATACGAATCACGTTGACAGATTGCGATCGGCCAGCTTCACAGATATCTACACTTGCTCGGAGCTTTCCCACCGGTTATCGTTGATATTTCGGGCTTTTATACTATGGCGAACGGCAATAAGCACACCACCACCTGATGCTTGTGGCTGTTGAGATTGTTGCGGTAACAGCGGTAGACATCGAATGTTGAACTAAACACATGGCGAGACATAGTACGATTGTCGAGCCACGTCTTGGTCACTGGTGATCGCTGGCGGCAATTGCTTGACTGTGGCGGGGGGGGGGGGTTAGTGAACATATATCAAAATTTAATTTTTCACCGTTCACTGATACAGCGCGGGCCAATCAGACTGATTGCAATAACTTCAGTTACACGAATAGAACATATAACTGTTAGTGCTCAAATATTAGGCTTACTTGTTTTTGTGAGCAAGTCTGTTCTAAACCTGAGCATGAAGGGGTTTATATAAAGCCAACATTTCCCAAGCTTATCCTAAGTATATCGCCAAGAACACTCGTGAACGGCAATGACGATTCCTTTGCTTTGATAAACTTGAAAGAGAAATTGTTCAGAGTCGAATTTCTTTTCAACAAAAGCAAAACTGCCTTTGAATTATTTATAACATGATAATCATCAGTTAGCAATCTACGAACAGAACCATACAACGCTAAACTTTGCTTGGGGTTTACCACAATTAGCCATAAATTTCATTTAAAGATAAGATATTTAGGGGCAGATAAAGCTAAACTGATACGAAAAGGCGAGGCAGAACTGAACCTAGATCAATATTCAACGATGGTCTCCAAACAAGCGCTATTATTATGGTCACTACTAGTTTTAGGTTCGTAATGTCGAAATTGAAACTTTTTTTTTTCTTCTTTTGATACATTCTATCCGTGCGCAGTGAATCAAACCACCGGTAATCCCACTCGTTGGAATGTAGCCCCAGATGACGCCGGAAACCTGCACCTTATAGCGACAGACCTCGATTTACATCAACAAGATCTCGGGTACGAAGAACCACTCTTTGATCCAGAAACGGATATCATCTTTCGACTGTTCACAAGATCTAACCCGGACACTCCGCAACTCATTTACTGGAACGATCCGCAATCGCTGCTGGATTCAGTATTCGACCGAACTCACCCAACTCGGTTCACCATTCACGGATGGGTCAGCGGAGAGGATGCTAACGTACACAGGTTGATTCGGGACAATCTGCTAGCGCTTGGCGATTTCAACGTGATTAACGTGGATTGGGGTGCAGGAGCCCAGACCATCAACTACGTCCAAGCTAGGAACCGAGTCGGAGTGGTTGGTGACATCGTGTCCCGATTTATCAACATGTTGGTGGAAACGAGTGGCATTACTCGAGACAGTATCGTCCTTACTGGAAGTAGTTTAGGAGCGCATTGTGCTGGGAACGCTGGCAAATTTCAAAACGGTGCGATCAATACCATCATTGGAATGGATCCGGCCGGTCCTTTGTTTTCGCTCGGTCAACCGGATATTCTGAGTGCTACTGATGGACACTACGTGGAAGCAATATACACCAACTCCGGTGTGCTTGGATTCGATCTGCCACTAGGTGATGCAAATTTTTATCCTAACGGAGGTCGAACTCAGCCTGGATGTGGAATTGATATTATTAACAATTGTGCCCATACTCGAGCGCATCAGTACTTTGCGGAATCGATCGGATCACCGTTGGGATTCGTTGGTCAGCACTGTGCATCGCACGAAGAAATCCTCACGGGTGTTTGCACACAGAGTGGTCCACCAGCACTGATGGGTGGCGAACCGTCTAATTTTGGGCGAGATGTGAGGGGGTATTATCATTTGACAACAAACGGACAACCTCCGTTCGCAATGGGATAAGATTGTGCTGTTGCTCGGTGGAAAATTTCGCGTAAGGATAAGATTAGTTTATTTGTTTGAAGCGAAAATTACAACGGGAAAGTTTCCAGAAAAAGTACTTAAATTTATGGACACAATGCCAATTATATCTTTACAGTGTATTGAATGTTTGCGAACGAGCTGAATGAATAAAGGGCCGTTCATATACCACGCGGTCAGAAATACCTAGGTTTTTGACCCCATCCTCCTCCTCCATGCACAAACGTGAACAATTTTTGTACCTCTACCTCCCTCCACGTGATGTCCCTGTGGACTTTTCACATTTTTTGTCCGTTAATTTCATAAAAGTATTTCAAAGTCCAAGAACATTTCTACGTATTGGACTACTTTAATATCGGATGCGATCCCAAAGACATATGTTTCCTTTGTTCAGAATGAAAATCGTAGAAACATTGTCCACAGACTTTTATAGTTTTTCTAAGACGTTTGTAAAAATATTTAATTTTTAAATAAAATGACGAGATTTAAAAATTTTATTTCTAAGACACTGTTTTTCATTCATCATAATAACATAAAAAGGTTCATGAAGTTGTATTATTTCAAAGAAATTTTCGTACTTTTCTGTTGATGTTAGCTGATCTCACCGATTCGTCATCCGTCCAAAGTCGTTGTTTAATGATCTCTTTATCTTTTGTTTTCGTTTCATTGTCATTAAAGATTTCTCTATTAGATGGAACTAGTAACAATTTGGCGGACTCAGCTCTTTTAGGATGAACTAATTCTATTGTTGTGCCATTGTACGCCTTATTTGCTATTATGGCAGCTGGCTAAATACGTTTAAAATGAATCATCATAGGACTTAATTGTGGGAAAAATATTTAGGCACTGCCTTTTAAATGCTTCTGAGTTCATAGTGTTTTCCATGACCAGTGTTCCGAAATTTCAAAATCAGTTACCAATTTCTGCTTGCATTTACCGAAACCGACTTTCAAATTCAACGCCTCCCACTTTCATTAACTTTCCAACCGACTGAAATTTCATGCAGAATCGAATGCTTGAGTGCAGAGGAAATATAAATTCATTCACCAACCAAAGCATTCATTTGTTATTATGTGGACAATTCGAAGGCAGAAGTTAGCATCTTCAACATTTTCCTGCATAAGTGAACTATGTAACCTATATCTGAGGCACTTTTGCTCAATAATCACTCACAGCTAGCATAGAAACAAAATTAAGTTTGCTTCTTAAACCGAACATGTCCGTTAGGGCATAGCAAAAATTTTTTTTTTGAATTCTCAAAGGCCCCCCCCTTTCATATAGTGACAAATATCAAAGTAAGCTCAGATGCCAAATTTCACATCATTTGGACAATTCTAGACCCCCGCCCACTTCGCTTGAAATTTTTGAAATTGGTGCTATGGGAAAATTTGGAGGAAAAATATATTAAATGTTATAACTTTTGAAGTAACCATCAGAAAATTACAATTTATACCTCTTTTTAAATTAGTATTTGAATGGAGATATTCCTCTTTCTATAAAAATACGGGAAAGTGGGGTACTGGGTCATTTTGACTCCAAAATCCCCTATTTTTTGAATTTTTCTGCTCCGTTGTGCAAACCATACATATTTTGCGGTTTTTCTAATGTGAAAAAATCTCAGAAATCGAACGGAACCTTTTAGACCTTTGTCTGAGTACGAGAAGTTGGGGTTATAGGGCCTTTTGTCATTTATATTAAATTTTATCATTTTCTCGTGCATATATCTCTGTTATTCTTCATTCAATTTTAATAAATTGTACCTTGTTGAACGTGGAAATTTTTTAGAAATACAAAATAGATTCGCTTGCGTTAAAATTGAAAAAAAAACATAAAATTTTTGTGACATTAACTCTTCAAACCACATTTTTTTCATTAAATGTCCTAATACCTCAACTTCACCTATTTTTCCAGGTATGAAACTTTTCTCATGTCATTCCTAAGCGCATTTTTCGCTATAAATAGTAAAATAAATAAGAATTTTGTTGTTAAATGGAGTTAATATGTGCGATTTCATGATAAAAATGTGAAATCGAGACTACATGTCAGATAATTTGATGTTTCTGAATTTTACCGGTATCGAATCTATTTTTATTTTGTTCCTAAGGATTTTCCACGTTGAACAAGGTACAATTTATGAAAATTGAATGAAGAATAATAGAGATATATGCACGAGAAAATGATAAAATTCAATATAAATGACAAAAGGCCCTATAACCCCAACTTCTCGTATTCGGAAAAAGGTCTAAAAGGTTCCGTTCGATTAGAAAAACTGCAAAATATGTATGGTTTGCACAACGGAGCCGAAAAATTCAAAAAATAGAGGAATTCGGGGTCAAAATGACCCAGTGCCCCACTTTCCCGCATATAGAAACTAGAATATCTCCATTCCAATAATAAGGTTATTTCCTTTAAAAAGAGGTATAAATTGTAATTTTGTGATTGTTACTTCAAAAGTTATTGCAATTAATTTATTTTTCCTCCACATTTTCCCATAGCACCAATTTCAAAAATTTCAAGCGAAGTGTCCAAATGATGTGAAATTTGGCATCTGAGCTTACTTTGACATTTGTCACAATATAAGAGGGGGGGGCCTTTGAGAATTCAAAAAAAAAATTGTGATGCCCTAATGTCCGTACCTGAATGCGCTGCGGCGGGAGAACGAATGACGAGGGAAACGAATATTTCATTCATCGCAGCGGGCATGAATTGAATTTCGTTTTTTTTTTCAAATTCACGCAGGGATATCATTTTTTTAAGCTCTGACAAAAACCTGGTGGTCTTGCCACAGGTATAGATCTCTTGCCAAATCATATTTTTTTCGTGAACTTATTCACGAAAATAAACTCGAATCTTCTAAGAACATTACCGTGAGTAGGAGCCATGCATTATGGATGACATTAATGACTTATGTTGCTGAAACTTAAACAAGTAGTCTCTAACTCTAACCTCACGGAACTACTATTAAACAAGCCACGTTATGCACCCATGAAGAGTAGAATCCTAATCGTAAGGAGAATGCATCACGACCTATTGTCCACTTAACCACAGCACATCAGTTTTAAAAATAAGTTTAATACGATTATCTGAACAACAAACGGCTGCCAACTGTATGGCAGCACTATAATGTTAACGCAGCATCGAGCACCCCAACTTCAATAGCCAGCACTATTAATGAGTAAACAAATGTTTCCCTATAGCGAAAGAAGTGTAATCGAAAGCTGTATGCTGGAGATTCGACGGACATATTTGTTTTTACTTATTCATATTTTTAGTTACATAAGCATTAGCATAAACATAAGCGTAAGCAAAAGCATAAGCATTAGCATAAGCATAAGCATAAGCATAAGCATAAGCATAAGCATAAGCATAAGCATAAGCATAAGCATAAGCATAAGCATAAGCATAAGCATAAGCATAAGCATAAGCATAAGCATAAGCATTAGCATAAGCATAAGCATAAGCATAAGCATAAGCATAAGCATAAGCATAAGCATAAGCATAAGCATAAGCATAAGCATAAGCATAAGCATAAGCATAAGCATAAGCATAAGCATAAGCATAAGCATAAGCATAAGCATAAGCATAAGCATAAGCATAAGCATAAGCATAAGCATAAGCATAAGCATAAGCATAAGCATAAGCATAAGCATAAGCATAAGCATAAGCATAAGCATAAGCATAAGCATAAGCATAAGCATAAGCATAAGCATAAGCATAAGCATAAGCATAAGCATAAGCATAAGCATAAGCATAAGCATAAGCATAAGCATAAGCATAAGCATAAGCATAAGCATAAGCATAAGCATAAGCATAAGCATAAGCATAAGCATAAGCATAAGCATAAGCATAAGCATAAGCATAAGCATAAGCATAAGCATAAGCATAAGCATAAGCATAAGCATAAGCATAAGCATAAGCATAAGCATAAGCATAAGCATAAGCATAAGCATAAGCATAAGCATAAGCATAAGCATAAGCATAAGCATAAGCATAAGCATAAGCATAAGCATAAGCATAAGCATAAGCATAAGCATAAGCATAAGCATAAGCATAAGCATAAGCATAAGCATAAGCATAAGCATAAGCATAAGCATAAGCATAAGCATAAGCATAAGCATAAGCATAAGCATAAGCATAAGCATAAGCATAAGCATAAGCATAAGCATAAGCATAAGCATAAGCATAAGCATAAGCATAAGCATAAGCATAAGCATAAGCATAAGCATAAGCATAAACATAAGAGATGGCCCGTGGTTGCTGCTCCATTATTGACCAGAACCAATTGAGATTGCAAAATGTTCATTGGAATTGATGGACCACATTGTGCAATCTATATTGACGCCGGCCACGTCCGAATGCAGATCTTCTGGAAAGGGTGGAATGTTAGTCCGATACATGTTGCTGCTAGAGACCGAGGAATCCTCTGCATCTCCACATGTATCACGGGAAGGGGAGAGTTGTTAGTAAGTGTGCCAATAGCGTTAAAAGGCGAACACGAAATTATTGCGACACCGAAAATGTCATGCCATTTTTCTTATACTGTTTAAAATCAAACCAAAATTTTAGGGTAGGTTTATACATATATTTACTTCAAAAATCAAAAGAAAAGTTAATCGATGGAGCCTTGAGTGTAAAATTGAACGCATTTTCGCTTGATGCCCTCCATTAAAGTCTTTACAGTGTCATCGGGTACCAGTTTCTCAGTTTTTTCTTTATTTTCTTAACATGTCCTTCTCGTCTTTGACTATCTTCTTGCTCTTCCGAAGTTCCCACTTCATCATTGCCCAATACTGCTCCACCGGGCGCAGCTCCGGACAGTTTGGCTGATTCATGTTCTTTGGAACAAAATGGACAGAATTTTAGAATAGTGGCATGATGCCAAATCTGACAAAAATAGCGGAGCTTCGTCGTGCTGCTGCAAGAACGGCAAAACGCGCTTCTCGAGGCACTCAGATTTGTAGATCTCGCCATTTACTGTGCCCTTTGTCACGAAAGGCTCACTCCTCAGTCCGCAAGAGCAGATGGCCTGCCAAATGAGATATTTGGACGCGAACTTCGACATTTTCTTCTTCTTAAAATTTGTCGTCCACATAGAACTTGCTCTTGTCGGTGAAAAACTCCAACCTCGGAATTTGCTTAAAATCGACTTTTATATACGTTTCGTCGTCCATCACACAGCAGCCATATTTTGTCAGCATCTTCTCGTAGAGCTTCCGTGCCCGAGTTTTAGCCGTCAATTGTTGCCGCTCATCGCGTTTTGGGAAGTTCTGTACCTTGTATGTATGTAGTCCAGCTCTCTTCTTTGCATTCTGGACGTAGCTCTGCGACATGCCGATCTTTTTAGCCAAATCACGGCTTGAGACGTTGGGATTTGCTTTAATCATCCGCTTCACCTTTCCCTCCGTCTTTTTGTTCTCCGGTCCCGGTTTTCTTCCAGCTCCTTTGCCGTTGTCCAACGTCAACCGCTCCTGGAACCGCTTCAACACTCTGGAGACGGTTGAATGGTGAATGTTCAACATTTTTCCCAACTGCCGGTGCGACAGGTCAGGAAATTCCAGGTGTTTGGAAAGAATTTGTTCTCTCGACTCGCGTTGGTTCACCTCCATTTTCGTTGAATCGAAAAACACGACTTCGAGTTTGACAGCATGTAAACAATACACATCAATGAGAAAGTGTGCAAAATTTGGTTGATTTTTACCCAATTGTTAAAAAGTTATGCCCTGTTGAATGTGTCGCAATCAGAGTTAAAAATATTCAAATTCATTGAATGAAAATTGATCATATTCAGCCGCATTCATTTTCAATATTCAGTGACGCAGCTGAAAACGTCAAACGAACAAACCGCCCATTCATCCAAGCAGATTTTCATTCGGCTCCGATTATTACACGAAGCGACCGTGCAGCAACGAATCAAACGCATCAAAGTAGGCCCTGGCACAATGTAAGCGATGATGATTGTTGTTTTATATGTTTTATCGGCATTTGAAAACATTTTCCTAGATACTTAGTGTAATGAATATATTGTACGATATTCAACTGAATGAATAAGATGGATAGTTGAATGAATATTTTTTCTATTCACCGCGAGTCGCAACAGGTTCATTTTCAGCCGTCGAAAAAGAGCTTCGATTATTTTTAACTGTGGTCGCAATAATTTCGTGTTCGCCCTTTATCATGTAATAATTGCTCTGAGCAGCAACAACTGATTATGCCAAGTAAGTACTAAAGAAATATTAAAACATGAGATAGTTGACAGTTCTGCAGTTCTGAGTGAAGATATAAAGTACAGGTAATTTAAACATCATTACTACGAAAGACAAACCAGCAAAAGGAAAAGCACAAAAAATCTTGAATAGAAAAATACAAGAGTGGAAACGAACTAGAGCCAAAGAATTTATTCGAGCTGATATGACTTAGGGAGCTTGGTACCTGGCCCTCGACCTCTCTCTCGAATGGTCAACTGGCAACCCATGACTGAAGCCATCACTCCACTCAAACAACACCATGCGTGCTCTCCACGCACACCTAATGCCCTGTGGACTAGTTTTCAGGTTGGTCAAACAAGCGCAAAACAAACACAGAAATTAGTCTGCTCAGTCCAAAGCAATGTCAGCCCAATTTTTTTTTGTAAAATCAGTGGTTTAGTTTATTTATAAAATATTTACAATTCATTTTCTAAGTGAAATTGCAGTGCATTTAAATTAACGATATTTCCACTTTCGGTAATTATTTCTATGTAAACTGCGAACAGTCGAAGAATTGTCGCTTTTGTGTTCCGGTATATTCCATTCAGTGTCGGTTGTGCTAGGTCCGTAAAGCTCACTCTTCGCCTTTCGTGTAGTAATGTCGCTATCCTTCGTTGTAGTAGTGTCCATGCTTCTCCTACTTGCGGACACTCGCAGAATTTGTGTTCCACCGATTCGACTGCTGTGTTGCAGTGAAGGCAGTTTTCTTCATTCGCTCGTCGCATTACATACATTGCATACGTTTTTCTGTTAACTATTAGAAACTCTTCGGTTCGTTGCTGGGATGAAAGTCCTTTCGATCTAATGGAAATTTTGCGGCGATCAAATTATTCATTTAATGAAGAATTTAATCAATGTATTATTTTGAACTTGGGAAGAAACGTGGACAACCGTACCGGCCGTTTCAATTTGATAGTGGTTTAATTAATCGTTGGTAGTGGCTTGGCTAAAAGGGTTAATGTCACTCCTTTGGGCCTAAGTTCCTGGGATGAGACAGAGGTATTTAGTCCTGTCCTGGCTAATAAACCTAGCGCCTATGCTCGCTCTCTGAAATAACGAAAGAAAAAAATTGGCGAAATCGGTTAATTAGTATTAGCGGAGGACTCAAGATAAATTCCATTCCAATTCAATAGAATGGAATAACAATATATAATATTATAAATTCTTTTTTCCTCTTTTATTTCGACTATATTAGTCATATTTTCTTTTTTTATATATTTTAACGACATTCAATTAGTTAGAGATCACTGGGTAGGGAAAGTTATGAAAATTAGAGGCATAGTACTCAAGTGAGAGCAAGGATGAGAAGTGAACAGATCGGAAAACTAGAAGTGGCAGGGTCATTGGAATAGGTTTAATATCGTGCGGGTTTAATCTTTGTCATCTTTATCGTGATAACCGACAGTGAAGTTTCGCGTCGGTTGACACGGTAAAGATGGATACGTCTATCATTACCAGGACACATGTTAGTGAACTCGGGTGATTTGTAGTTTTACTGCCTAAGCTCGACCCTCATTAACAGAAGACAAAGCCCGCACGATATTAAACCTGTTCTAATGACCTTGCTACTTCTAGTTTTCCGATCTGTTTACTTCAAATCCTTGCTCTCACTTGAGTACTATGGCTCTAATTTTCATAACTTTCCCTACCCAGTAATTTCTAGCTAATTGAATGTTATTAAAATGTAAAAAAATAATATTATAAATAATACCACAACGATCTCACCGGTAATGAATACCCGTCGAAGCTGATTGGGATCATCCATAAATGACGTAGCATTTTTTGAGTGATTTTTAACGCCCCCCTCCCCCATCGTAGCATTTAGTCACAAACCACTAAATCACTAAATTACGTAATCAAATTACGTAACTTGACGGTAACTGTACCCCCCTTGCCCCGTAAAAATAAAAAATAAAAAAACGATGTTACTTAGATGAAACGGGCAAGGTTGTCGTAACATCAGGTGAACCCCTATTCCCTTTATAAAGGCTACGTAGCATGACATGACCCCCTACCCCCCCCCCCCCCCTGTCGTCACCCATCATCACAAAATACAAAACTCCCCCCTCCCCCATATATTGCTACGTCATTTATGGATAGTCCCATACAGAATCCTTCACTGCTGCTCCCGTTATGGTGCTGGCGGGACTGACTGTAGATCGTCCGTGATCCATCGGTGACCCTGAGTCCTCCTATAGACTCCAAACGCAAACCCACATTTGCGAATGAGAAAAAAGTTCCATATCCCAAATGTTTGCTTGTTCCACCCGTTCGCTTTCACCGAAATACGAGTTATTGGAAAAGCTGGAAAACTCTCGCCAAACCTTGAATTTAGTGGTTTGTCTGTATTGATTAAAGGTGTGACACTTGGTGGTATTCCTCTGATTGGTAAGGTATCAATTTAACTGATTTGTCAATTTTTCGTTCAACTTCGGTGAGAATTTTTGAGGCAAATCTTCACTTGTTCTTCAAACAGGGTTTTTTTGGTTGCAATATTTTTTCGGTTTTTGTTTGAGGGGTATGAAGAAAGGCCACACATCGGGAGACGACGGCGTTTGTGTCTGATTTTGGGTATGAATATCTGTATATGTCACTCGCGTCGAAATACAACGGGGAAATTTCCGCAAAGGTAATGCGGGGGTGGGAATAATGATAGAATAATTCAGTTCCTGTAGCTTGAGTTTACCGAGTGGCGGAATACCGAATAATTATCAGATATTACAAGAAAGTAATTTTATTTTAACCAAAAGATGCATTTAGCTGATAGTTCTGTGCATCACTAATGATGAAGATAACTTAAAGTTACTCTTGCGCACCTTTTTTATCCAAATATATATTGTCATTATCTCATATGTTTGATTCAAAGCCAAGAAGTGTGAAGTAGGGTCACAATAGGCTCTACTGCAATAACAGGGACATTACCCTAGCTAGATATAAATCACCAATTCTGATGTTGATAAGCAATCGACTGGTGCGAAGGTGACTATTTTATCATTTCTGTTCTTTACGAATGCTTGACGTACGTCGATTTTTGTAAAGCATGAATGTTTTTGGGGCAGTCTCTTTTCTATAGCAATATTGGGCTTGATTCGGCACGAAAGTGGATTTGAAGTTGAAAATTTATACCGAAGATATAAAAAATACTAGATATTGCATTGGATTAAAGAGAGTTTCGAATGCGGATTGAACGTTATCGTGGTGCACACCCCTAGAATTATTTCCCAAATATTCAATGTCTTTTAGGTCATTCACCCTGAACGAAACGTATGCATTGTTTGCTTGTAACCTATGTATTCTATACTGAACAAAACATCGCAGATTAACTAATTCTAAGTAGTTTATTCGATACATAAATTAATTTTTATCTACTATCAATCAGTCCTATTCTTACCCCAGAGCAAACGGCGCCTCCGCTCTCGTCGACAAGTGAAAAACTCCACTCACTCCTCGTCCCTGGTTCGAAGGTTGTCCACCCATGTTGGCATCATCACCACTTGGCGTACAAATTCCTTCCAGCATTTCCTCATGGTTTGCACATCTAACGGCTCTGAACGCCGTAGAAGAGCTAATCGACTCCGCATAGAATTGAGGAGCTCGACTGTGAGCACAACTTCCGCCGGTATCAGTGCCACATCCGGGTTGTGTTCGTCCCCAGTTTGGGAAAAAGTTCGCTTGTCCCAAGACAGTATTAATTCCCAGCAGTCCTGCGTTAGTCATGATGGTTTCCACATACTGCCCGTCAGTAGGAGAAACAGCAGTTTCCTGACCAACCGAAAATAGCGGTCCGGCTGGATCGAGTGCAATGATAGTGTTCACTAGCCCTCGCTGCCCTTTGCCAGCGTTGCCGGCTACGTGTGCTCCCAAGCTAAATCCGATAAGGTAAATGCTGTCTGGCGATATTCCAGTGGCATCCAATAGCCGATCAAGGAACCCGGAAACTCCTGCTCCGGCGGGGCCAACATTGGCTCTTGCGGAAATGTAGTTGGTCATCGCTCCGACGCCCCAGTCTACTGTAATTATGTTGAAATCTCCGACCCGCCAAAATTCATCCCGAATTTCCTGATTCATAAAGTGGCTACCATCGTTACTCCAACCGTGAATCGTGAATCTTGTCGGGTGATCTGGATTGAAGTAGCTGCCTTGAATAGACTCCGCATCGGTCAGAATCTGCGGTTCAGTTGGGTTGCTTCGTGTGAACAGCCGATAGATGATGTCCTCATGTGGATTGAACAAAGGCTGCACTGAATCGTCTTCCGGCAGCGAATAGGCCGCTATATTTACCATACGCAGAAATCCATTTCCATCCGGAATCAGTTCCCAGCGGGCTTGGTGAAGTGGGTTCCCGCTCGTCAGATGCCAGCTGGTGTAGAGTAACACCGTGAGCAGTACATTTCGCACCATGATGAGCTTCGATTGAGTCGAAAACTGATCCGGTTGCGAAATGGCAGCTGATGTTTTTATATGCTTTGCATTTCTTCCCATAATTCCTACTTGAATTTTCCGCTAATTTAGATCTAATCATGCAGCGGTACAAAACGAGCAGTTATCAACAGATAAAACCTATCTAGATCCTGTTGGTTACATTAGCATTTTTGTAGCATAGGGCGCTAATAATAGGTTAAATTTGAGTATGTTGATTACACTATTATCTTTCTCGGACAGAACTGGTGGTCGTGTGGGATTCAGTGGTTGAATGCCCTCGTTGTGTCTCCGCCGTGTATTAGTGTATTAGAACCACTGGGATGCTGTGCTTATATATCGTTAGTGTCGACTGAAATAGGAGTCCTTATATGAATGAAGTGAAGAAAGATGAGCAAGAAGAATAAAGCTACAGACGATGCAAGTACATCTGCGTTACTGGAAGTTCGTCCAAGTAACTTTTAATTTTGAAAAAGACTTTTATCTTTCAGTACTGGGGTACCGTTTTCTGTGGAGATGTTTTCCCAGTTCGTAAATGCGAATAACTGCCGTTGTACTGGACAAAATCGCAATATTTGTGCACTAACTGATCGGAAATATGTGCACGTGTTTTGCATTCAATTTCGCAAAATGTGCGACTTCTATAAATGAATATTTCCTAAACGACAAGTGAATGCGAAATTTGCTTACTTATTTCCGAGTCCCGACAGACCTGTCAAAAGGGAGCATCTAAGGGACCATTAATAAATTACGTAACGCGTTTAGGGGGGGGGGGGACGAGAAGTTATGACAAGTTGTGGCATATGGGAGAGGGGGAGTAAGCTAGATCGTTACGTAACATGGTTTTGCTGAACAAAAATTTTTTTTCGAAGAATTTGTTACGTAATAGGGGAGGGAGAATAGAGAAATTTGTGACAATTTGTTATATGGGGGGAGGAGTGAGTCAATTTTGGACAATGTTCGCGTTACGTAATTTATGAATGGTTCCTACGCGCTTCATCACATATGGAAAGATTATTTCTCTAGGTTCTGCGTGTTTGTATTATATCAGTCGATGCTCATATGCCAAACGAGCAAGATGTTGACTGTATTGTCCGGATGGTACAATTGACTTATTTAATGCATAGGACACCAATACAGTTGCAATGTGTATGGACATAGATGTATACGAAATAATACACACATATAGTGATTATCCACCTGGTTTAACCTAATTTTTTGTTAAAAATTCAACCCGATTTAACCTCAATCACGCACTAACACAACTGCACATGGATTAGGCCAAAAGCGGTAGACGCTATAGGACACCTAAGCAATTCCATCAAATACGGGTAGTTTATAAATAGAGGTGCCGCGCGTCCGTTTCAATCAATCGTCGCTCGCATTCTAAACCAGCAATATCATGAATATTAGACCTCACCACATTTTGAAAAATATTTGAAAAAATAATGGGTCAGCTAAGATTTTTGTTCTAGATGTGAATTTTAAAACTTTCACCAAAAACTACTTATTTGGATATGATTTAGAGGTGTCTCCAATCAAAAATCATGTTTTTGCTATGTTTCCATAGTAAGATCTCTTACACTCTGATCTAATGGGCCCTACATGCCAACATATCATCAAAGGTTGTTTCTTAGACATATCTTAACATGTTTTAACAGGTGAACATAGCTATAATCGCAATAGCAAATTAGTTAGCTGGATTTTTATATAGAAAAGAATATAAAAACCAAGAAAAAATACTTTTAATTTTTCTCTTTTCGCCCTTCATCCCCTCGGAGCTACATCGTCGCATCTATTTCTTCTGCTCTAGCTTGGAGTCTCACTTGGTCTATGAGCTTTAATTTAACTCTCGACTCTTCTCTTGCTTCTTGTCTCCATCCTTGTCCTAGTGAGCCGTTTGGATGCTGATTCCATGAGCCATTTGGCTTCTGTTTTCGTGAGTCATTCAGGTCCCGGCCTTATGACGACACCGATTCTCGCTTCCTTGAGCCATTTAGCTCCCAGTTTTGTCGAGATCAACTCAGATATTATCCTACTCCGACTGAGAGTTCCCCGACAACGAAATTTCTTTCGTTACCGGTGTTTGTTTCGTGAGCCAAGTGGCTCCCATTTTCTTCACGATTCTGTCGGATAGTCCTCAGGGTGTCGAGGTCAGTCCGGCGATTCCGGTGAAGCCTGATAGCCGGTTCGCTGGCGCCCCGACGACCCGAACCTGACGCTACGTCGCGTAGTACTCAACTGGTCCTCGATGGCGGACCTAGTCTACACCGATGAAAAGTTCCCCGGTGGCGGAATTTCTCCCGAAACCGATTTGTGGATTCACGGAGGCTTTCTAGCCCACGGCGCTACTTTGTTGGTCCCTTCGCCACTTCCTCTGCAGCTCGGAGAGTATACTCGTAACGACTCTGTTGAAAGTGTCCCAGGCATGTTCGTCGTGGCACATCTCTTCGACGGTATTGTCCACTGTCACACCAGGCATACTCCTATGAACCTCTTCGAGCTTAGGGAATTCAAATACCACGTGTGTTGGTGTTTCTTGCACGTCCACACACTCCGGGCAAAGGGGGGTCGAAGTATTCCAAACCGATGCAGGTACTTCCGGAAGCATCCGTACCTGGACAAAAACTGCGTCAAATAGAAGTCCACCTCTCCATGTTTCCTATGTATCCAAGCAGATACATTTGGGATGAGTCGGTGGGTCCACCTTCCATTCTTAGCGTTGTCCCCCTCTTGCTGCCACTGAGCCAACGAGTCCGCTCGGACCAGTCTCCGAAGATATCGTTCTGTACGCACTCGCGACACGAACAGCCATTAAGCGAAACGAGCTTGTCAATTTCGTCCAGTTCCGCTATGAGTTCCTTGCAGCCCAGGCCGGTACTCCATATCTCAGTATTGAGGATGAGACACGCGCCAGGAGACTTCTCGTGCTGCTTCTTGCTCCTCCGTTATTCGGCATGCTCCTTGCCCATGCGTTAGTTCTCCTCAAGACCTTCTCACATTCACAGTCGGTATGGCCGTTGTAATTCAACCGATTGCCGACCATCACACCCAGGTGCTTCAGCGAACGCATCGATGGGATGGACTGTCTCCCGAAGCTGATCACGACACGCTGGATTTCTTGCCTTATGGTGAGCCAGCTGCAACTTGACGTTAGCCATCCAGGTTTCCACGATGCCTATTGTGTCTGCCGTCAACATATCCACCGCCTCAAGAGTCTCGCCCGTTATCGTTAGGACAACATCATCTGCAAAGCCGACGATCTTTACTCTCCTGGGCAGTTCCTGTGTTAAAACTGAATTTGTACGTTATATTCCAGGGCGTTGAGACGAGTATGAAGCCCTGAGGTACTCCCACCGTGACGCTAATCGACCTCTTCCCCATGTTCGTTTCGTAGAACAGTACTCGGTTCTGAAGGTAACTTTTCAGAACTTTGCACAGATAGCATACTGTGCAGTGCTACGACGATCATCCCCCAGCTGGCACTGTTGAACGCATTCTTCATGTCTATCGTTACCACGGCGCAGTAGCGATTACCCCTTCTCTTTCGCTTCGATGCTTTCTGCACGCTCGCGATGACTGTACGGGTGGCGTCCACCGTCACTTTCAGCGTAGGTCGTCAGCCTGTGGAGGATGATCCTTTCCAGGAGCTTATCAAGAGCATCCAGTAGGCATGTAGACCGATTCGATACTGGATTTCCTGGTGGTTTCCCTGGTCTTGGCAGCAACACCAGCTTCTGTATCTTCCATCTATCCGGGAAATATCCATCATCCAAACATTTTTGTAGGACTATCCTGAACATGTCGCATTATTCAGTGCCACGTTGGGGATACCATCTGGTCCGGAAGCTTTCTTCGCTTTCAGCCCTTTTACCATTGAAAGGAGCTCGTCGTTGAAAACTCGATTGTCACCAGCATTTCCACCATCTGCATCAACGTACAGTGTAGGCGTCCATGCGGTTAGGTCGCGCTTCGGGAAAAGACCCTCCACGATAATTTTCAGTTTGTCGGCGCACATTTCGACTGACGTCATTGGACCCTTGATCCTATCCTTAACTGCACTGTAAGCATTGCCCTACGGGTTGGCGTCTACTTCTCTGCACAGCTCTTTGTAGCAGGTGGATTTGCTTAGCACTATCTCGCGTTTAAAAGCGGCCCTGGCTCGGAATGTTACCTAATACTCTTCTCCGACTACTTCAATTATTGCTCTCTTAACGCGTCTTCTGGCTTTTAGCCAGGCAGCCCGGAAGATGCTGAGCCTATCGCTCCACCAATACGCCGGACGCCGGTAGTTCCTCGGCTCCATTTTCTGAGATATTGTTACATCACATAACCTCGCTATTGTTTCCGACAGCTCATCGGCATTTCGAATTGGAATGACACTGTCAGCACGAAGTGCTTCCACAAAAGATCCTTGTCGAAGTCCTTTATTTTCCACTCCCGCTCGCCAGTCCTCACTCTCGGTATTACCGTACAATTTCGCCGACCAATGGTATAGTGGATCGCTTAGTGGTCACTATGTGTGTACTGCTCAATAACTCCTTCAACGAAGGGCTGCAGTATGTTATGTCGATGATGGATTCTCGAATGTGGTAGCGGAACCTTTGTTGCACAGTGTCACAACCAGCTTCGCCTAGCTTCCAACAAGCTGTAACCTACGTTGGTCAGCCTGCTATCCCACTCCACGGCCCAAGCGTTAAAGTTTCCTCCTATTACAACCGGCGTTCGTCCGACTAACGAGTCTGTTAGTGCATCCAACATCCGATGGTACTGCTCTGGTGTCCATCTCGGGGGAGCATAGCAAATATAGAAAAGTTTATCTTGGCAATCACGAACCCTTCGTGTGTGTTATCCACCACTTCTTGGACAGGGAAACCGCCTATTACTTGTATTGCAGCCATCCCTGCACTATCCACTACCCAGTTACCGTTATCGGGAAAAACACGATACGACTCTGCAATAATTGCAATGTCTCACTTTGTTTCTGTTCTCGACTGCCACAACAGTTGCTGTAAAATGTCGCAATGATTGAGACTAAGCTGGGTTATCTCCATCATCATTGGCCTGCCTTCGGCTTTATGTACGCAGAGCTTTTGAAGCCACCCGTCATGTTGTCGTTTCCGTCCTCCGATTTGCAGATCATGCACCTTGGTTGCTTCGTGCAGTGTCCCTTTTCTCCGCATTTTCTACACCTGTCCGGGTCCTTGCAGTTCCTCGACAGGTGTCCGAGGTCAAAGCATCTGAAGCATTGCTCCACCTGTTTGGTAACTCGCGGAGTGTCTCTCAGCGAGCTCACCGACCATCCGACTTTTATCTTACCGGTCTCCGCCAACTTGTTGCCAGCGGTCACCGGTAATCGCATCGCCGCTGTTTGAGTTCCTCCATAAGATTTCCAAATCCAGTTAGCCGCCGGTACATCCAGTTTGATCTGCTCGATCAGAACACCCTTTAGTTCCTCATCGGTCGTTATCTCATCTTGACCCTTTGCTCTCGACTACGGCTTCCTGCGATTGGGCTCTCACGTTCGCTTCGCACCCCAATGATTTAGTAACGAGTTCGCGGTAGGCCGAGCTCTTGATGGAAGGATCCTTCTTCAGCTCGAAGATCATCTCGCCCTTCTGAGCGCGCCTCGTTCTAACAACGATATCTCCCAACTCCTTTAGCTCTGGGTCCTCTCTCACTTTCTTGAGAAGAAACGTCGTAACGTTTGTTTCGACGATAAGTGTATCTCCTTTTTGCGCCTTCTGACGAGCCGAAGGTTTTCCTTCCTTCTTCTGCTCCCTTTTTGCTCTTCCTTCTTCTTCTGCTGTTTCCCGTGTTTCTTCTTCCGACCTACAACGATACTCCAACTTTCTCTCTGTTGGGTGTCGTCTTTTCCTCGGCAAAAGCCACAGCATCCTCGAGCGTCTGCTTTTTAGGTCCGCCTGGTCTTCCGTCTTCTGGCGAGAATCTTGTCCTCTTTGGAGTCACGGAAACAGGCGTGTTCTCCAAACCAATCTGCTTCTGCTTACCCTGTTTCGGAGGGGCTAGGAAGATAGTAGCCTTAGCCGACGCAAATGCTCGCTCAGCTACATCAGCCCTCCACGTTGCCGTGTCATACTCATTCACGGTAGACAGTAGCGCCTTTCGGATTCTGATGACCATCTCTTTAATGTCTTTATGGACAATGTTTCTCGCACATCCACGAACTTGTGGAGCTCCTCCACCAAGTGCATCGCTGCTTTGGGGTGGCTGGTTTTACCCCTTACGCGGTTGCCAGTCGCTGCGCCAAACCTGCCTCAGCATGAACAGACCATGCACTCCCCTTGGCCTAATAATGTATGTGTGTATATGTGTATGTGTGTATATGTTTTTATTTCTTTTTCAATTGCGAATGCAATTTACGCACTAACTCAGTACACGTACATTAGTAGATGCCAAGCTACCACACGGGGTGTACTGGAGTGTCGGGCTCTCATGGTGACAGCATGACTAAGTAATACCGACTAAACTCCATTGGGCACCGCCATTGTTCCCCCCAGGGACTACCTCTCGGTATTACTTCTGGGGGGATGGCTGTACTTGATGTACTCACTCACTCTCGCTCACGCGTTCATACATCCTGTATGAGGCTTACTTGGGTGCTCGCTCTGTCACACCCTGGTTCACTCTCTAACACTCCACACTTACTTTTGTGCTCACCCCTAACATACCGTGTGAGGCTCACTTGGATGCTCACCCTTTACTCCTCTGCCACGCCACGAGGTATCAATAGCTCAGTCCCAACATACTACACTACGACCCTCCCATTTTGGCATGAGGAAGTCCACATATTCGCCTATACACTCACTCTTGCCTTGCTTCGGGGTGGCTGGGTTCACCCCTTACGCGGTGGCCAGTCGCTGCGCCAAACCTACCTCAACGTGAACAGACCATTCACTCACTTTTTTTTGCGCTCGGCCCTTTCAGCTCCAACTAACCAATCACTAATTAGTCGTGCCCGTCTGTTGCGCGGTGCGCCAGATTCCTTGTAGCCTGCAGGCAATCTGGGTGGTTGCAGTCGAGACTTCGTTCCACTTCTCCATCGATTGACACATTCGCTGAATAAGGGTATCAGGGGTTGTGTCCCAGCCACAGACGTCAAGCATTGCTCTTCTATCGACGTCGAAGCGAGGACATACGAACAGTATGTGCTCGGCAGTTTCGTCGACACCTGGGCAGTCAGGGCAGACGGGGACCTCCGCGTGCCTGAACCTGTCGAGGTACTGTCGGAAGCAGCCATGGCCTGACAGGAATTGTATCAGATGAACTTCCCCATGGGGTCTACCCACCCAGCTCGATATGTTAGGTATCAGCCGTTGGGTCCACCTACCTTTCGAGGAGTTATCCCACTCACGCTGCCATGTGGCGACCGAAGCCACCCTGGTGCGCTCGCGGGCTCCTCTATTGCCACGCAGCTCAAAGCACTCCTCATCTTCCCGGATGACCAGCCCGACTGTCATCTTGCTCGCATCACGCAGGATGCATCGTGTGATACCGTGCGGTAAGCAGATATCACTCTGAGGCACATCACGCGGTAGGTGCTCTCCAGCTTCTGCAGGTTGTTCTTTGTTCTGTTTCACTATATATGAAAAATCTGCTAATTAATTCTCTTTTTGCTAAATGTATATCTTTGCTCCATCGGGGCAAAATGTCCTCTTCCTTTGATCCTGCTGATTTTTTGATCGAAAACATAAAAATTGCTCTGAAAACCTAATAATTGCATAACCTAAAACGATTTAACGCTACACTTTTGTGAATTCCCGACAGAAAACAAGATTACGTGCTTGTCCAACGAGCATTTTGCCCGGTTGTTTTGACGCATTTTTTCCCGGCACAGATGCATTTTGTCCCGATTATTTTTCAAAGATTATTTTTAAGTGATTTTTAAAACTTGAACATTTTTTATGTTTGTGAATATTTACCAAAACGTTAAGATTGTGATTACAGAGGAAAATGTTTGCTAAACGATATCATTAAATAAATTCTCTCAATTAATGCACTAAAGCTGAGCTATGATCATATTTCCTTAGGGGGTGCTTTATACCCCATGTTCCCCTAGTTTAACAGACATAAACAGATTAAGAATAATTTTCGATGAAACCATCATTTTGTTTCAAGGGTTCCAATGTGGAACATTTTGTAATGACAATTGCAATTCAGGATAAGAATATATTAGCTCAAATGGCACGTTCCCCGTATGTAGACGAGGATTTGTGCCGTGCCTTCTCATAATTTCCCGAGCAGAGGGAAAGGAGAAGGAGAAGGAAGGAAGGAAGTAGAATTGAAAGGGTGGGAAAATAACAGCATAAAAACAAACAGCAGGTAAGTTAAACTCACAAATAGTTCAAATTGCCTTAGAGAAAGCCTAAAGCTCTTTACTGAATTGCATAAGAAACTTTAGTATGTCCATGAGTTTCAGTAGTTCAAACACGATGTTCTGTACGTAAACCAAAAACTCGAAATCGCAATTGCGCTACAGTTAAGCAGTTGCATATCAGAAGATATGAGGTTTCGTAGTCGGATTCACACAGATCACATGAAAATGACTCAGAGCGCTGAATAATTGCCATACGATAATTGAGTTTGTAGTGTTTCAAATGAATTACTGGTATACCAAACGGATGAAAAATAAATTTAGAAATGATTTAATAGGTTTTAATGCTCAAATTTCTATGAAATATATCGAGAGTATATGCTATCAAAACATGCCAAAAGCAAATTAGTATGTATGCATCTATAACCCCCGAATTTATATTTTCTTCATAACAAAATGCTACCAAAAAAAGCTCTTCTAGGAGTCAATAGCTGAAACTGGTGGTCTCAATCACGATTATTTGTAGTGCGATTTAATATCAAAAAACCATAATTATACTTTATTTAAAATCTAATTCATGACATTTTTCCCGTAGTATTTTCAATCTATTCAAATGAAAATGTAGTAGTGTTTGCTGACATTAGTATATATAAAACTCCAAGCTTATTCAACAAAGCTCACTTAAGGCGACATTGTAGCCAGCCCTGGTCGATCCCTAGCAAGCGTGCAGCTTATGTACCACTTCCCGTAGGAAGACTGCACGCCAAGATTTGTTTGCCCGGATGAGACTCTTCTTCAGGGACTCGCCCTAAGAAGAGTCTCATCCGGGCAAACGAATCTTGGCGTGCAGTCTTCCTACGGGAAGTGGCACATAAGCTGCACGCTTGCTAGGGATCGACCAGGGCTGGCTACAAGCCGATGATTGAGGGAAAGCATGGATTCGAACGAGTGGCCACTGTTGATACCATCCCAACGGGAAATGGAAAGGTGGATATGATCGAATTCACCTTGCTGCCGATCGAGACGCTACCCGCGTTGAAGAACGTTGACCCTGATGCGACGTTGGACATTCCAGCTCTAGAGCTATCGGAACCGTCAAAAACGACCCCGGAGACGGTAGAAACAGAACACGATGTGGCATCCGTTGAACGCAAGGAGCTGATTGAAGCAATCAAGCAGTTTCCATGCACAACAGCAAATAAGTTGGGTAGAACCGCGTTGTTGCAGCACGAGATTCGATTGACCTAAGAAGCGAAACCAAGAAGACAACCATGGTATCGGTGTTCACCAGCAGTACAAACGGAAATGGAAGCTGAGATTAAACGATACAAGCAGATGGATGCTAACGAAGAGTGTTCGAGTGAGTGGGCCAGCGTTTTAGTACTAGTTCGGAAAGCGAATGGTAAACTACGAGTCTGTCTGGACTCTCGCAAGATAAACGCCTGGACTAAGAAAGACTCGTATCCGATGCGGAACATGGGGGAGATCTTTCATCGTTTAGGGAAGGCGAAGTATTATTCGGTAGTGGATTTGAAGGATGCCTATTTCCAGATTCCTATAAAGGAAGAATCAAGGGACTATACGGCATTCCGCACACCGCAAGGCTTGTTTCGGTTCAAAGTTTGTCCGTTTGGTTTAACAAACGCGCCGTTCACGATGTGCCGGCTTATGGACCGGGTAATCGGTTTCGATTTCGAACCAAACGTTTTCGTATACGAATTCGTTCAGTGAGCATGTGAGACTGCTGAAAATAGTAGCAGAACGTTTGGCAAAGGCAAATCTGACGATTTCGCTTGATAAATTCCGCCAATTCTCGACTATTTCTTCTGCACACACTTTCCTACGCACGCACTATCTACTCAATTTCAACTTGACCTGAGCTATTTGGACGGGAGAGCAAAGAATTAGACAAATTCACAATACTATCACGTCACATTAATTACTTTGGACAACTAAAGCGGACCAACTACGCGAGCTTCCAAAACGTTTGGCGGACTAGGACGAAATGGACTAGCAAGGTTAATCCTCAGATTAGGGAAGGTAATTTCGTACGAACTTACAGGAAGTACGTATTTCCCCGCAAATTTCTTCGGGCAAGTTCGGAAATCAACGACCCTACTAGCTGTTTTATTCTGTCAGCTAACCTTTGGCTCTATCTGTCCCTTTCCATCATGCATTCCAAGCGAAGGATCGTCATGGTTTTCGTCTTCAGGTGAATCTCAACAGGCAATTTAATTTCTTCCCCTCGTGGAGAGGAGTATTTGCTAGGGTGTTGCGCAAGAGTCGATCAACGGTAGGTTGTCTAACTATTGGCGCAAACAAATCAGACTGGTTCTACTAAATTTGAAAAATATTGCTGAATATGACATGACCGCTACAACATAATGTATCAGAAAAAGAATTAATTTTGTTTCAGAAAATTTGGTGTCTTAGAAATATTTCTAGCAATATGTAACCATGACAGATTGATTAAAATAGGTTAAATTTTGCAGAATGTGATTATTTTGGCGCATTACTTCATTTTAATACGTCGTATCGCATATTTTTTAAATAGTCCCAAACTTGATCAGTTTCTCAATAGTCCCACTTTCTCTATAGTCCCACTTAACATCATTTACCCTACTTCGATTTGTAGTATTAGGTCACTAACAGCCCTTCAAAGTCTCTTTGGCCACATTGGCCACCATCTTCGGTTCCGGAAGCTTCGGCGGAAGTATCCAAATTCAGAAAAACAGTCACATCGGTTTCTCGGAGATGGCTAGACCGATTACACCAGTCTCAAATGAAAGGTGTAGCGCCCCCGTAAATGGCTATTAAATTTCATCCCGATCCGACTTCCGGTTCCGGAGTTACGGTTTGTGGCGTGCAATCACATAGCAAATTACGATTCAAACCGATACTCCGATGAAAGCAAAAAAAAAGGTAGAAATCTCGCTAAAATGTCTCTCAAACAACTTAAATTTCCAGTTCGGGGTCACCGACGGCCAACCAAACTTTCGTTGACTACATTGACTACCATAGACGGTTCCGGAAGTGCCCGGTAAAAGCAAAATTAACGAACTCACATCAGTTTCCCGGAAATGATTGGGCCGATTTTCACAAACTTAGTCCCAAATGATAGCTATAATATCTCCACAGATGTATATAAAATTTCGTACAGATCGCTTATATGGTTCCGGAAATATAGACTAAACCGTCCGGTCACATATGAAATTTCCATATAAGCCGGAGCTTAATTTTTTTTTCAAAAGGGGTTTCAGAAATCGAATTCGTATTTTTGATGCCAAACATCTTTAAAATGCATGAAACGTCGAGATTTTATGTTATCCCGAAAACTTTTTTTTAAGAAAATCGACATTTTGGAGCATAGCAGATTTTGCTACTTTGCTACAATTCAATATTACCGTGGCTGTTTTTTCTTTTGCAAAATTTTAGAACTCGAATAATGATTTCTTTTGTTGTATATAGTTGTCATGTCATGTATAATAAAATTGTAATGTATACATTTGAAAGCTTTTAATAAATATAAGCAACTAAAAAATTCTCGGGTTCATGATTGAGAAAGGCACAATTGCACCACTAGGTGATTTAAAACAGGTTTTGACGAAAAAAAAACACTGCGATATTTCGATGATGATTGAACCGATTTTCTCAAACCAAGTCTCAAATGGAAGGCATAGTATGCCGTTGGGTGCTGTCAGCCACTGTGTCTTCTATATGAGCGACCGAAAATAAAAGTCGCAAAGACATAACATGCTTCGTAAAACCCGTTTAAAATATATTAGAATATAAAAACCAGATAGAAACTTCAAGCATAAAAATCGGACTGGGACATTTCTTTGTAAGAGTCGGATAAAAAAAACCTTCAGTAAAAAAACCGGAAAGAAATATATCCGATTCTTACAAAGTAGTTTTTGTTAGCCGATTTTTAATCTTGAACATCAAGATATACGAATGCTCCTACGAGCGATTTATTTATTTTTAAATGATTTTTATACTGGAGGTTCATCCTTGCCGAGTTTTATGGGTGAAAACTTTTTAAGCGATTCTTATGCGAAAGGATTTCTGTCCGATTTTTATGCTTGTAGTTTATTTCCGATTTTTATATTTTAATATGTTTCAAACGGGTTTTGCGAAGCATCATCTATCCTTGCGACTATTATTTTCGGTAGCTCATATGAGTATAACGTATTTTATAATGTATTTTTATTTAAATACTTTCTTAACATGTTCTAACTTAGATATCTGTTATCTGCCATCACAGCCAGTACATAACAAATGAAGTTGATTAACTAACTTATGAAACACTTGTGCAAATCTCAACATACCCAGTATGCATATTCAATCTGTCAGCTGAAAATTCATCCCTGTGCAAACGGCGCAGCCGAGTTCGTACTAAACCGGAAAATGCCATTCACCCCCCGACCATGGTTCGACGGTTCGCCCCCCATCCTGGCATCCGGCCCGCTGGATGTACAACCACCGCTCAAGACTTCGTCATGAGATGCACATCGGGTTGCACGGAACCCAACCGTACTCGAAATGGACTCAGCAAACAATTCATGCGATCGCGAGTGAGCACAGTTACCCGCAATGTCAATGCCACAACCGGGCTGCGAACGTCCTCCGTTCGGGTAGAAGTTGGCATCACCCAGCGGAAGATCGAATCCCAGCGTACCGGCGTTGGAGAATACGGCTTCCACGTACTGAGCATCGCCTGGAGTCATGATGTCCGATTGGCCCAGCGAAAATAGTGGCCCAGCGGGATCCAAACCGACGATTGTGTGCATTTGACCGGCCTGATATTTACCAGCGTTCCCTGCAGCATGAGCTCCCAAACTGTGACCGATGATACTGATACTGTTTCGGGAAATCCCAGTAGCGGACACCAACGTGTTAATCATCCGAGATACCACGTCTCCGACTGCGTCTACGCGATTTCTGGCCGTAATGTAGTTGATAGTTTGCGCTCCAACACCCCAGTCGACACTGATTGTGTTGAACTCACCGACGGTGAAATAATGGCTGCGGATATTGCTATGTAACCCAGAAGATCCGTCTCCATTCCAGCCATGAATGGTGAACCGGGTTGGGTGTGCCGGATTAAAGTTCGAGTTGTGGATCGATGCAGCGTCATTCCATTGCAGTATTTGTGCGTGAACCGGATTTGAACGGGTGAACAGCCGGAAGACGATGTCGGTTTCAGCCGTAAACAGTGGTTCCAACTCAGCGTTAACCGTGCTGTAGGGGTCGGCGTTGACAAGGTGTAGATTCCCGTTAGCGTCAAACACCAGACTACGGCGATGATCGATGGGAGTGGAGTGAGCTATGAAATTAATAATTTCAAAATTAGAAGAGTACCCGAATGCAATAAAGGTATACTACTTACCACCTATTGCCAGGAGAAGACAAGCTGCTACCGAAAACTTCATCGCGGGTTTTGGTGTCCGAAGCTATTAGTCAGAATGCTGCACTGTTTCGGACATGTATTTATTTTATTTGATGGAATTCGGCAATAGGCCCGAGTGATAAGATAATAAAGCGTCGCTATTAATGGTGTGAGATTCATTTGATTTTAATGAATACGTCAATTGGTAGTGATAACAAAGAAATCATGCGATAGATTGGGTTTACCGAATTGGCTTTGCGTGGGAACTTAGATAATCTGGGCAAGTGGAAAAGGCTGGTCGTAATGGAACAGTCAGTTTGACCGAAATGGAAGACTTGTTTCGCAGTGGATAACATTAGTGAGCGATATTTTGACTCTTACGCAAGTAATACGAAATAAAGCAATTTCCATTTTTATGTTACAGTCACTTTTACGTTATTGTAAAACCTTTAAAATGTTTATTTCGGTCTGAAACTGATTTCAAATTTTACAGTAAAGCTATCGTTGAAAATAAAGAAAAATAGAGAGATTTTAATTTAAAGAATTCTCCGGTTTTCGACAGAATGACTTCCGGAAAAGCCAATAATATTCCAAGTAACCAATAAGCATTATAACGTAGCCTAATATCTGCTTTATATCCACATACAAAGCTGTCCTAAAAACCGTGTAGCCCTAAATACTTATATAATGCTGATATTATGCCAGAAAAGGCGAAATATAGTGCTATTACTGTGCAGAGATTGACAGCTCGTTGCTGCAGTACTAATGCTATTATATAGCACCAACGTACAAATGTCAAATTTGAAAGCCTTATATTGGCACTACTAATGCTATTAAAAGCTTCAATTGGCTGTCATTGTCCGCCATGGTTTTAAAACCATTTCTTATGTTTCCTTTCGGTATAATGAGCAAAAAGGAAAAATTTTAAAATAAAATGTTCTGTTTAAAACCGTAATTGACTCTGTTCTAATGCATTGTAATGAATATCCTTAATGGGTTTTCGTTCTCACATGATATGAATGTTTACGAAAATTACCTTTAGTAAGTCTCAAACTGAGGTACCTTGTCCCGTCCTTCAAGGTAAGTGCGCTGCGTTTGCTTCCTGGACTATATTGCATATGTTCGATTGAAATGAAATTTGCCGAATATAATCTTCAAGAAGAGTTGCATAACAAATAAACCCACAGCATTACAATAGCATTATATCAGCTTTATATTTGCTCTATAATGGCATTAAATGCACTTGTAAAGCTTACATGCTTTAAAGATCCTTGAAGCATGTACGCGTTATATCAGCTTTATATACGCATATAGAGCAAGCTATAATGCTATATGTCGGCTGTGCAGTAATGCATTATTGATGCTAATATAGAACTTTATTGCGTTGTTAATGCTGTAATGGAGTTTCAATGCAACATTAGTGCAAATGTATAGCCAATATAGTGCAATGGCTTATTGCTTATGGTTACTTGGGTAATTATTATTTTTAGAACATTCCAATAATTTATTGCGTTTAGAACATTCCAATAGAGTGTTAATAAACTGTGCTTCGATGGCCCCCGTGGTAAAATTGTATAATTTATTTTACATTAAATTTTATGGCCTGTGCTGTCAGTGTAATGTTGTAAACTAATGCGAGTGAAGTCGGCGATATTCAAACGTCAAACAAACAGACAAATCAATGATGAAGATATAAGAACCCACCATCAGTGCCTGGAATACTCCGGTGGCTGCAGATGCTTTCAATGGCAAAGATAAAATCATTTTGCATTCACATTACTACTGTATAAAGGGCTAAAAGCGAGTGGATCCATGAACAGAGTAATTTATGCGCAATCCGCAGGAACAGATAATCTCCTTCCAATAATATATATGCTATATTTCCCCTTAGCAGAGAAAATTTTTAAGTAAATGTTATTTTTCTCGTCTAAGCAGAAAATCGTTTAAGGGGAGGAAAAGGATTTTAGCGTAAAAAAACACTTTTTCGCGATTTTTCTTTGGTTGAAGCGAATTGATCAGAACTTGTGTATAATGTATCATTTCGATAACATTCTGTAATTTTTCAATGCAAAAATATCGACAAGTGACTCGGTGATGAAGGGAAAATTTTCATCAACGAGGTAGCTATTTCAGGCAGAACCGTCAATAGGAAGCACCTAAGTGGCTCAACCAAACCTGAAAAGTTATGAATAGAGGTGTCGCGTGCTTGTTTGAAACAGTTTTTGCTCTTATGCCAAACAAGTAACATCATGGCTCTAGGTTATGGCTGCTACAATAAGCAGTAGACGCTATGGATTTTCGGCAACGTGTCCGATTTTTAAGGTATCAGTACGACGTCACGGGGCTGGTTTTGGATTGAGTTGATACTGCAGAGTGCGACGAGTGTGTGCTACTTGAGATGGCGTTTAAAAAAATATGCTTGTGTGTGCTTTGCGCCAATCTATGCCTTCGGTGTTTGTAAGTACGTATGACAATAAGCTTATTTGCACAAATGCCTCATATTGAATACATTTTCCATCACTAAGGCATCTGACAATATGCTTCTGTAGTTATTTATAAAGCACGGGGGGACTAAACTGGATTTGCTTCTTCAGAAAGGCGGGGGCTTGTTAGAGAATTTACTGAACGAGGACACTAATTTACTTTTGATTTGTTTTCAAAAGTTGCAAGATAGTCTATAGCGATCGTAGTAGTTAATTCAAAAGAAATGCTATCTGACAAAGAGAAAACACTAATTGGTTTGTATCACAGGTTTACATTATTCTTTTATGTTGATCGAATTCCTTAGGGCATGTTCAGCAGCGTAGTATCCTATATGGGAGTTTCAAAGTGGAATTGGAACGGAAACAATCACATTCCCAGGAGTGCCTTTCGATTCATTATTTCGGTCAGTATTGTTTCGAACTGTATAAATGTTATACGCTGCCCTTCTCTTTGTTGCTAAATTTGGAATACGTGTGGAACTGTTTTGAATATATAAATAGTATTCAGCAAGTGCACTCAGGTTCGAAAGATTTACAAAAATAATTTCGAGTCAAGGATAAGTTCGGCAGTGGTTCAGTTCTGGATTCATAATTTTGACAGCTTTAAAATATAAAACTGAAGATTTTAAAACTAGAACTTACTCTCCCAGCAGCAATTTAAACATCCGCTTTTTAGTTTACAATTCATGTCTAAAAATCAGGACATGTCTTAGGCGTTCCCGAGCAAATGAAATCAAATGGTACCTCCATGTTCATGGTTCAAATTCACCCCCACTGCATGGTGTTTTGATAGTGTTTGAAATGGGTTCGATCCCATATAAGCATAAACATAAGAGATCGCCTGTAGTTGCTACTCCGTTATTGACCAGAATTAGGTTGCAATATATTCATTGGAACAAAATGCTTGGGAATAACATGATGAGCCAGTGAGCCACATTGTACAATTTACATTTATCCACGTCCACGTCCAAATGAAGATCTTCTGGGAAAGGAAGGAATGTTAGTCCGATACATGTTGCTACTAGAAACCAGAGGTGGGTAAGAAAACCAACCGGTACGTACATACACTGGTATTGTTCCCAAAATCTCAACACGTGTAAACGAGTGATGCACATCGTATTCGGTTTGGATTTCGTTCACACGGTAAACGAAAGAAAAACCTCGACCGACTGTCAGTTTATAAAACCACACCGAGCCACTCAGCACCGTTTACATGTGTGTACGAATTTCAACTTGTGTTGATGTATTCTCAGCAGCGGTTTCGGTTTGGCTTTAGAAAACCGAGCCTGGTTTTTTCTGTAGGGTAAAAGGGTATAATACGCCCCACCGGGGCTAAATGCCCCTCTTCGATTCCCAGGATTCCTGAATTATCTAAAAAGTAAAAATGACTGATAACAGTATCGTTTCATGAAATCAACGTACTAAGTTAGTTTGGTATTTTTAATATGTTGCAAAACAACAATATACACAAAAGTTTCAAAAGAGCTACTTTTATGTAAGCTTACACTTTTTCCAAAAGCATTACAACCAATTAGAAATAGTCGGATTCGATAGAACTATTTCAAGTAGCTTACTAGAATGTTATAGTTACTATCTTAGTTTATAGCTTGGCTTAAAACTATGTGTGTGTAGAATTATTCATGTATTCACAACAGCTCATCACCGGTCAAAACGCCCCACCCATTGTTGTGGGGCATACTCACCGATTGCTGTGGGGCATACCGTCCTCTTGTTGTGGGGCATATTACACTTTCACCGGGGGCATTTTGCCCTGGGTGAAAGAAAAAAAAATTTAGGCATCTTTGAAAAATGTTTCATTGTACTTGTATCAGGATGTTTTTAAAAAAATATCCTTATTATTACTGCTACGGCGCATCGTATTGATACATCTATCCTTGCACAGAGGCAATTGCGTGTATGTGTGTGTTATTCACATATGGTAAGCAACTCAGACGCAAGTGGGGGGAAACTCACGATTAGGTTCTTATTTACTGATTGCTGGTAATACGTATTTCTGTTATTTGTGCTGTTACTGTACATCGTTTTGAAACATCTAGAAGGTTTGGTCGCGAACATTCGAGTTTAGAGAAAACTACCACTAAATTATTCAATTACAAAAAAAACTTAATTCATTGAGAACAGCAACCAACTAACGAATAGCAAAAAAAACTTTCATTTTATAGACCAGCATTAAAAACTAAGTTTCTTTAAGGAATAAATATTTCCGGCGATACCAGTCGATGTGTGTATGTAAATCTACGGCAGAACAATTAAATTTTTAAAAATGTTGCGCAATAATTTGAATAAAAAAAAATTCACATTGTGTCACATTACAACAAAACATGTAAAACGATGTGGATATTGGTCCACAATGTAACCATGCTAGTTGTTAAATCATCATGAATAGGCCGCCATTTTGAATTTCTAATTTACGACGCAATTCAAGTTTCGTTTCCTTGGAAATATATGCCTATTTAAATATGCATGCTTTTAAATGCTAAATCGTCGTGAAAATAACACCATATTGGGATGCAAAATGACGACGAATAACAATTTTTAATCTCTACACAACTTTTCGATATCAAAAATACCCTTGTTTCATGATTTTTTTTACCATTAAAACGTTATTGAATACCAGTAGTATTGATTTAACTCGCCATTTCAGATTTTAAATGATAGCAGGCATCAATTTGCGATCTTTTGACATATTTCTTATATTTAAAATGTCCATGTCGCTTGATTCTAGATGACAGAATATGTTGAATATACTGTCATCTTAAATTTTGATCTGCTATCATAGGTATAAAAATAGCGGAGGCTATTAAATTTCCTTTTACTTTTGATTTTTGGGCAGTTTCCCAAACCAAACATACCCATATTGCAAACTTCCTGATGATAAATCGTTATGAAAATGTCGCAATATTGAGTTAAGGAACGCCATTCATGACCACGAACATAATTTATTTGAACAGAAATATGTCAATTACCGAAAAAATACCTTATATTATAAAGAAATTTGTTTAGAATTTTTAATAAAAATACTAGCAGCACTAACACAGCCGATAAACATCAACCCGAATACACAACCGCAATACAACCGAAGTTTGGCTTCGTTATTCTCGTGTTTCCTTCCCATACTCGTGCACCTGTAAACGAAAATCAAAACCAAACCGCGGTGCTGTGTAAACGAAACTCGGTTTGGTTTTCGTGCCTCGTATAAACACAACCAGCGATAAGACCGCACACAATGTAAAGGAAACATAAACACTTGTGAAAATTTGGTTTACCGTACCGGTACTCAACCGGTATATTTCCACCTCTGCTAGAAACCGAGGAATCCTTTGCATCTCCACATGTATCACGGGAAGGGGAGAGTTGTTAGTAAGTGTGCCAATAGCGTTATCATGTATTGTTATCATTTAATAATTGCTCTGGGCAGCCAGCTGCCGAGAATTTGGGAAATTTATCATTTGTTGTATTAATACGATTAGCTAAATAAGCAACTTGAACTCCGGATAGACCGGCTATAAGGAGCACTGCTTATATTTTTTTAATAATATTCAATTTCGCGCGAGGTTTTTTTCGTGGTTTCTATCGTGTCGGTGATGATTTTACCCGGCGATCGTTTGAATAAAATGCGAAATCTTATACAGAAGGTATTTATTATTTTTTTCTTGTGTCGTGTATTATTCTTGTAGATAGCTGGAATTGCACATGCATAATGATTTCGTAGTAAGTGAGGCTTTTATTAATATTAAACTTTATTAAGAAGTGTGAAAACAGGAATGCAAACTGAGTTATTCCCGTTGTTGCGTTGCGTTGTGAAGATGATTTTGGCGAATGCACGCTGACTTCATCATGTTTCGATAACACGATCGCTCTAAAAAGATCTTGTTTAGTTTTTGGTTCTTTTTAAATTCTGGGTAGCAGGCTACCGAGAGTATTATATGTTTTCGAACAAAAGCAATTTCAACTCTACACAGCCGACCGTGAGAGTATTGTCTAGAAAAGCTAATCTTCTCAGCATAATGGGCAAGATCACTATTTAGTTGGACATTTTTAGACTAATTTATCTATTCCTGCTCTACTGTGTGTCTGTGATCAAAGTTCCATTGGAGCCAACCCCCGAATAACCATTCATCTTTACGGTATTGTCTTCTCGGCCAGATCCGCTCGCACCCTCTCACTCTGCCACCGCCGGCAGAAGGCCGACAACACCCAGTCGTCGCTTGTCCAAGGACCAAATGTCGTCAATAGACCCAGACTCGCGTGGAGGCATGAGATAGAATTGAACGCTAACCAATCAACATGACAGAAAAAACACTTATTCTTCGTGCTGACATAACTGAAGGTAATTTCCAACCGGTCCCAGATCCCTCTCGCGAATTGTCAATTCTCAAACCTTATACATGATTGAAGTCATTATCCCACTCAAATAAGGACATGTGTTTTCCCTATGCACATTAAATGCTATGTGGATCAGTTCCTCCGTTGGTAAAACAAACGCTAAACAAACATAGAGATTAGTTTGCTCAGTCCAAAGAAAAGTTGGCCGACCGGCGGATATGTGTTCCCTTCACACCAACGAACATCCAAAATTGACATGCGACAAAATATCTGCAATCCCGAATATAAAAGAATCAAAACCTCTACTCATTTGCAATAAAATAAGAAAGTAAAAAAAACAGCTGAATATCCAACACGGCTCATTTTCAAAGATAGCACCGCCGATGAAACATCCAAAAAAAATAGGTGACAAGGGACGCGGACGAAAATAGCTGAACACCGACCGGCTGGTTTGCCACCAATTTTTTGGGCGAAGAATTTTGAGGCGACACCTGGTAGTCGCTAGTCGCCGGTGAAACGCTAATTATTTTAATATGCCAATTTTTCTTATTGCCGTATTTCTATCTCTTTCGGATCGAATTTTTTTCTCTGAAAAACCATTTTTCACTATTTTTAGAATGTACACTGTGTTTCTAGATGTTTTCTGTGCACTTTTATTATCCTTGCATCGGGAATCGACGGCCCGTAATGCGGGAAAACGATTTTTTTTATTTGCCGGAATTCGATTTTCACAAACTGTCACCACTCGCGTCAGTCGAAAATATGCCGAAAAATGCGTTTATAAACGACTTCAATTTGTATAATCGTTAAATTGCAGTGTTATTTACACTTTCGATAACCGGGAGGCAGTAAACTGTGCCGAAAATGATGAAAATTAACCGACTCGAAGGGAGCCCTACGAGAGTCAACCGCTCGCGACGAAGATACACACTCGAATCCCCTTTGAAATGGGTTCGATCCCATATAGTAACAAATATTCTGGTGTCCATTTTATGGTGTATTGAAGGGTGTGAAATTTGGCGCGGACCATATTCATGGTCTTTTTATGCGGTTGAATGCTTTTTGAACTCATGACAATTTACTTGGGTTATTGGACTTAAAATTACGTTTTCTCAGTTCATCCAGTCGGAGTACCTGTTCTGCGCTATGTATTTAAAACACAGTATTTTTAATTAAGCAACAAATGTAACGGGGATGTATGTCATAGTCCTCATCATAGTCCTCAATATGAAGCTATATTTTCTGGATAGGCAAGCCCATTTTTGATAGATGGGCCAGCTAATTAATGCCAATTAGCTAGTGAGATAATTGATTATTTGAAATAATAAATTAGTTATTCCATTACTGCTTGAAGGTAGACGGGTACTTCGGCAGCGACACGCTCGTCGTGGTGACCCTTTCGCAGCAAACGATGGATTTGACCGACAGGAAACTGGAGACTGCTATGAACCGAGCAGGAGTTTGGTTTTCCTTTTTCCATTCCTCTTTTAACGCGTTCAGACAAAGCGAGCGTATGTGTGGTGTAATTAGCAACTATAGCTCTTTACCACACCGGGTTAGGAACAATAACATATCCTTGCATTTCAGCTCTCTGTACCCAGGTTCATCGATGTATGGAGAACCAGAAATTCAGATACGCAGTTGCATTACTGCAGGGCAGTCACACATCAAATGATATGAAATTCCGTAATCGGATTCACATAGATCACACGAATAATACTCAGCACACTGAATAATAGCCATCTGATAATTGAGTTTGCAATGTCCATTCAGCGCCCTGATTAGAACACTGTAATTTCTTTAACCGAAATTTTCCTGTTGAAGTGCTGATTGTACGCCGCAAAGAATCGTGAAGACTTTTGCTAGAAATACGGTACAGTATCTACCAAGCGAATAAGATTGGTCTAATCTCATTTCTCGACAATAGACACCAGCACCGGCATGGCCGTCCAGCAAAAGACCATCATATAACAAACAATGTATTCAAGTCGTCGCTCCATCGAGCCAGAGAACCATTTCTCGCGAGGAGGAATTCTCACATTGAAAGTTTTAAAAGGAAAACTACATGTGAGTGTATGGTTACTGGGAGCATGTATATTAGACTGCCCAGAAAAATAATGAATTTTTAAAAACTCGACCGGCTCACCCCTGATTCGATTCCTAGTCCCACCAGGAGTACTTACTCCAAATTTGAAGCAAATCGGACAAGTCTAGCTACCGGACCAACGTGCCTGAAGTTTGTATGGGATTTTTAGACAATTTACATGGAGAAAACCCACTAACTCGCATTTTTGCCGCTAGGTGGCACTGTATGTGTCGTATTATCACTGTAAGTGAAAATGAGAAAGATAACTTAATTATCTCCAATTTTGTCGAAGACTGCTAGTGAATCCGGCTTTGTTAAATGAAGTTATTCAACTTTTAACGAAGTAATGTCCGAGTCTATAAAGTCTCTATCTTAATTAGTTCAGAAAATTATTTTGGTTAATTATAGGTTAATTAATCACTGAACGATATACTCCTGTGGATGCGCAATCATAAGGGCAACAACTTCTCTGAACAAACTATACTTCAAAATTTAACCGCTGAGACGCTATTAATTTTGAGCACGAAATCGACGTTTTGAAACATTGTGTATTGGTTTAACAGTTGATGTGTAGATCCACTGAATGTACTTGGGTTTGAGTTCCCAAGATTAGCCAAAAGCCTGTCTACATTGGCCGAAGGCATCTTTGATTCTGAAATCGCTATGAGCTGTCCAAGTTTCAAATCAACAATTACCTTAACATACTTGATCTGCTATAAGATTTTCAGAGTCAAAAGACTGCAGCGGATGAGCTCCGGTTGTAATCCTTCGTTGAGTAAAAACCTCTATTACTTTTTTATTTGGATTAACTGATAGTCCAACATGAAGACAGCATTGCTCAACAACAGTTACGGCTTGTTGCATCAAATCAAAAAGTGTGTTTCCATAGAAGCGATGACAGCACATCACCTTGAGGTCATCCGCAGACACTCAGTTTCCTTATTTCTACTTGTCTTAACGCTGACCACATATGTCGGTTGCTAAGCATTGCGTGTATCCAGTTCGTCATATGTAAAGGTACTCCATGGCCTCGTAATGCTTCCAAAAATGGATTCGAAAGACGCATTGTCAAATGTACCTTCAATATAAAAAAAACCTCCTAAGCTTAACCCTTAGAGGCGCAAATAATTTATTTTAGAATTTTGGGTAAATTGTCTCACAGCTGTAGCATGTTAATGCGATTTTTTTTAGACGATTTTCAGGATATTGTTTAAAAACCACATTGCGCATTTAAGGGTTAATTGCTTTTGCGAAAAACCTTTTTCAATATTGTGGACTATATTGTACATCAGGGTGATATTGGACTTCCCTTACTGATATGCATGTTGCGTCGCAGCGGGTGCTCGCCCAAGCTAACATCCCGAATGCAGTGATCGATTAAATGTTCAACTGATTTGAGAAGGAAAGAGCTCAGACTGATCGGTCTAAAATTATTTGCCTCCTCATAAGTAACGCGACCACCTATGGGTTACAGTTATTTTCTGACACGATAATGGAATGTATCCTGTTGTAAGACTACAAGAAAGACTTTTTTTAAAAAAATAGGCTTGAAGTGTTTTTTGAAGTAGAACTGCAATGGTTCTTTCTTTTCCCGGAGAATTAAGGTACACCGGGGCAAGATAAAATGCGGGGTAAGTTTGAACGGAAGTCAGAACCTTCATCAGAAAAGAGCAATCGCCGAGATTATTTTTTCCAGCAAAAAGCTTCCTTAAACGCACCTTTTGAAAACCATAAGCGGTAGTTTCAAACATCTCAACGATTTTCGCACTTATGTTTATTTTTCGTCGTTCATGTTAATTCAGCTTACCCTGCTACGAGGGGCAAGCTGAAAAGCCGTTGAAAATTTTCAAAAACCACTATATTTTTCTTAACAAGATGTATGAATATTTATATTTTTAACAATAATAAACAGAATGTGTTAATATATACTGTTAGCAGATTGGAAATTGTTTATTTTATGATTTTATTATTGAAACCTTCAATCGTCCATTTGATTGATTTGGTTGTCACAACTCTACGAGCAACTGCCAAGCAAATGAATCAGAACTACCTTACAAGAGCACACTTCAGTGTTTGATGGCTCCACATAACCCGGAAGCTGTGTGTCGAAAAGACAGTGAGAACTAAATCTTCGTCAGACGAGTATTCACCATTAGCAATTCTAATCGAACTGTCTTGAAAGTCCTTCGATTTCGAAAATAACTTATTTAATCTACAAGCCTCGTTGAGATTTAAGATATTTGTGTAGAGGCTTTTCCAACCATTTCGCTCGGAGAATCGAAGGGCAGTTCTGTATGCTTTGCGAGCCAATTTAAATACCTGCGACCCGTTCTTGCATCAGCGATTCGAAGCTCTTCAACATAGCTTTTCGAGTCGAACAAGTTCAGTATTCCATCAAGGGTTCCTCTACAAGCACGCATAACTCGAAGCGGACAAGCCTTTTTGCTATGCTGCTACTATGAGTGAGTTTGTTTTATTCACGGCCCCATTCAAGTCACTTACAGATGCAAATGTCGCACAGAGGCGTAACCAACTTCAAATCCTGGCTAAAATAAAAAAATATTGTTTTTGTTTATTTGTCCATATTTTCAGCTTAAATTGTTTTTCGAAACATACTCTAACGTTTTGCTTAAAAAGAAAAGCATTTTCGTTTGATAATTTTTGTATGCAATAAGTTGAAATCAGTGATTTTTTACACATTTTTTAGCTTGCAAGCCATTATACCTCAATTTTTCTGATTGCTCAAAAAATGATAACCCAAAGTCAATAAATAAATCAAAATCGTGCTTTTCATAGCAAACTTCAACAACTACAATCAATTGGGGTCAATTTCAGCTTATCTCTGTCATTTTTGGGTAGGTTTTATAAAAGTGCTAACTTTTTTCAATTTTCCACATATTTGTTAGTAAAAAAAAGTACCTTGTCGGGTAAATCTGTTAAAAGGAGAAGATTATTTGGAGTATCCTCTCACTGTTCCACGAAGAAAACATTCCCAATTAATCCCATTCGTTTTTTTACAGCTGTTTGAAAATGTCGTGTTTTTTACTCAAATTTAAGAGAATCCAATTAAATAATCAGTATTGGGGCTATTTAAAAGATCTTATATGAAAAGAATGATTTGAGACGGCGCCGGTGGTTGAGTGGTAAGCGTGACTGCCACTCATTCCAGTTGGCCTGGGTTAAATTCCAGCCAAGGTCATTGAAACTTTTCTGAGGTGAAAAAATCTGTGGTCACGTCTTCCATCGGAAGGGAAGTAAAGCCGTTGGTCCCCGGTCCATGAGTTGATGGATCGATATCTAGTCCAGAAGTGAAGTCACCTCTCTGGCGTCGGTAAAGAAGAAATAGAATCCAACTTCTATACTTACTAACAAATATACTCCTCCCGTGATACTTGTAGAGTGCGTAGTAGTATATACGGCCTCTAGCAAAAGCAAGTATCGGACTAACCATTCCTTCACTTTCCTCCCGCGATCTACGTTAGGGCCTGGCCGGCGCCGGTATTGATCAATAAACAATTTAGGATTACCAGGAGTTTAACCCTCCCGCAACTTGACGTTTAGCCTAAGTTGCTTGAAACCACCGTGTTTCGAATGATGTCGCCACCATAGAACGCCGTCCACTAATTGCGATACTGTAAATTTCTATGCGAGAAAATAATTTCGTGCCGTCTTTTACGAACTTGTTTTCTTTATTTACATTCGGAAGAGATAATCAAGATGATCATTTCAAAACATCGTAATAATTTAAGATAAATACAAACAAGTTAAGGATTACAAATTGTGCCGAATGTAAAATATAAAATGCATGATTTGATTTGAGTGCGCTTCTAGTGTGAACTTTTTCCTCTCCCATTGCCCTTGAAATATCTTTCGCATATGACAATTCTTGAAAATTTGTCGTTAATCTTTAAATACATGTAGTTTTGTGATTATCATTTTTCACTTCGCATTTAACAAAGGCAGGATTGACTTCGACTGTTTATTTCTGACAGTATAGCATCTAACTGATAGGTGCTGCGACATGTACGGTGCAAAGGATTCCACAAAAATCAGAAGTGATGACAGTTCATTTTTTATCGGAGAGGGAGCAAAATAGTCCAGTATCATTGTGTGTGTTTTTTACATTGCAATACAAATATTACTACCTAATATCTTAAGACTAAATAAAGGTGCTCACCAACTAGTATAAGCGCCGCTTGTTTGTATGCTGATGATTCCAAAAAATCATGAATCATTTAAAAATAATGCAGCGGAATAAAAATGCAACAACACCAAACGCCCAAAAAGTCTTCAAAAATGAATTATCGAAAGTAAAAAAAAATGAACAAGAAAATTTTCACTGTGAACAAGTTTACGCTTTTTTAGAAATTGTTCTTGAATAAAAATTGATCCGCCATTTTAGACCCACAGACCCAAATAAAGTGGTTTCAACGATTTGTATAGGAGCTGTCAAGTTGTTCCCCCTCTGCAGGAGTTGCACATTGAAAGATGTTTCGCTACTCCCAAGCATAATTATCTACTTATTCCCTGTGCAACTTCAGCTAGTCCAGATCGATAACGGAGTAGCGGCCAGGGGTGGTCGCACAAGCTCAAGCTCAAGCTTATATGACAAGAATGACTTGATTGAGTCCCCCATATTATTTTTTGTTAGATTGCGTCCATTAACCAAATTGAGCTATTATGACTACGATAGCCATATAAAGGAGTGTGAAATATAACTTCCACTAACCTTGCTATATGAAACGTAACTTACACAAGTTGCCTTGGAAACGTAAGCGAAGCATCAAACAAATTATGCAATCTTCTCATTCCAGTTCCTTGTCTCCGGATTGCAAGTGTTAACGTGAATAATACAGATTGAAAACGATAATCACTTGGATGGATTTATATTACCGAATTTTCCAAAACTAGAATATTTCTTCCTACTATAAGAAAACCAGAAAAGCAAAATAAACATATGAACTTGAAACAAAATGTTTCAAATTTATGAAAACAGTAAAAACAGACTAAATCTCAATGCGAGGTTTCCTCAAACTGATAGATTACTCTAAAAACACGTTTACATTGAAAAATAATAATGATCGTGGAATTCGTTTATTTTCGGCTTTGCATCACACTGCAAGGAGGTTTAATATTTTCATATTTTGGTCATAAATTGTCTAAAATTATGAAAATCCATCTTTCATCACTTTTTATCGTATAAAAAAGCTTAAAAACATGTGAAATAATTTTGGCCATGGATTTGATATAGTTACGCCACTGTGCGTCGGATAACCCCTATGCAGCCAAACCCTCTTCGTAGAGGTCACAGTTTGTAGCTTTGGGATTACGATATGTGTCGATATCTAGCGAGACGTTTAAATGATACAAATGTACTTATGATCAGATAACGACAGTTTAAGCTCATCACGTACGAATCAGTTGGCCAAATCATGCGTAATACCGTCAAAGCAAAGAGCTACATCTAACACTTCTTCCCTGCCAAATCGTGCAAATGTTGTGCGATTTCCTACATTAAGTATATGCATGCAGATTCATACCCCTTAAGTATTCCATTAATTCCGTGTCTCTCAAGATGATATCTGAGCTGCCCCAAATTATGTGCTGGGTATTTGTATCACTACTGATTATGAGAGAAAACACATTTCTGCCACAGTATGATACAACCCTTTTGAAATCATCGCAAGGTAGTGGTTCATTATGCGGCAAATATTTCGAACGTATTTCTTGTTTATGTTATCAACAGTCATATTAACCGTGACAGCACAAGCATCGCGAGTTGTAAGGTCGGATTAAATACATGCGTCAATTGGCAAGTATTTTATGCACGAAGCATTTCAAATGAATTTGTCATGCCATTTTTGAAAACGGGGTTAGGTAGTTTACCAACATAGAATTTTCTGCAGTTTCCATAGATTTTTAAGAAGGATACTGAAAAATCAATATCATTTTAATTGCAATAATGTCATTCACGATTGCGTTGACATTTTTCTTATCTCTGACTGGAATGACATTGATTATATGACTGAGGAAAAAAAACAGTGAGTTGTCGATTTTTTATGCATAGAACTGATATATCACGCCCCTTTTAATTGCTGATACAGAATGTTACCAAAAATAACTCTCGCCGGCTATAAAACGAAATTGAAGCTGATACTGTCTAATAAAGAATCAGCAGTTTTCAGAATTTTTGTTTGATTGCTTATAGATTAGAAAATATGAAAAGAGATAAACATTCTAACGATGGGACTGTTTTAGATAATGGTTTTTTTTTCAGTACAGGACACCATTGTTTGTTCCAATTATGATTCAAAGAACTTTCGGTAAACGTCTACACGAATCGAACGCTTGATAGTATGCGTTGGAAAAAAGGCGTTCAACTTTGTCACCGGTTTATCCATAGTCCAGCATTTATTAAACTCTAAAAGAAGAAAATCAGTCGATTTATGAGATTATCAGGATTCAAATCATGCAAAATAGTTGGTTGAAAAGCATTTGACCGGGTGAAATGGTGCTTTTGAAAAAGTGGCGGTGATTTTTCGTCACACCACCACACTGTCCCGGGGCACACAACACAACTACGTAGTGAGTAAACCACAGCCACTTTTTCAAAAACACCATCCCGCCCGGTCAATTGTTTTTACACCAACTATTTTGCATGATTTGAATCCTGATAATCTCATAAATCGACTGATTTTCTTCTTTTAGAGTTTAATTGATGCTTTATAGGATAAATCGGCGGCAAAGCTGTACACAATTTTTACTAAGCATACTACCAAGCCTTCAATTCTAACACATGCTCAAAGAAAGTAACTTGAGTCTTAAAGAAGTTTAAACTAAAACTTAAATCTCTTATAGAAAAATCACTAACACTATGTGCGGGATTGGGAATCGAACTCAGGTGAACTGTGTATAAAGCATTCAATTCATCTACTACGCTATGTTCGCCCCTGTGTACCCATTTGTATAATTCAACATTTAAAATATGAGGGATCAATCGTCTTCTTGAATCTATAGAATCTTTCAGGATGAAACTTTAAATTATTAAATTGAATACTTATTCAAAAAGCAGAATTTAAGAAAATTTGATTGCCATTGGTGGTATTCCTGATACTTCCCCAGCACAAAAAAGCCCCTTTCATTTGACGCTTTCATGAGATGTTCTTTTTAAGGGTTTTTATTGGCATGCAATGGATATAAGTCAAATAATTTTGTCATTTTAGTTAGAATTTTTCATGAGCTATATGAAAATCAAACTATATTAAATTAAAGACACGAGTTTCAAGCAAAAATATTGTATTTATGCTTATTTAGAATGGGAAGCAAATCAAAATATACACTGCTACCTGAGTTGATTAAAGTTAAATTAGGATCTTAGGGAAATATACACCATTAAGTACTAAACAGTTAGCTCTGATGCAGCTGCATATCCCATTTGAATGCTTGTATCAATGTAATATTCCATCATTCGAATTGGAGAATTCAGTGCACGACTCTGCGTCAGTAAAAACGCAATCCATATGAGCATTCTATGTAGCAGAGCTGACATGCGTTTGATCACGAAACTGAGTTTTCATGCAATATTAATTACCGTTGAGGAATACAACCTACTATTATCCAATATAAATAGAACATACTTAGTATGTCCAGAATCAACTGAAAAGGGATGTTATCCCTGGGCAAATGGAGCGTTCGAGTTAGTATTTAACCGGTAAACTCCATTAACACCTCGGCCATGGTTCGACGGCTCGCCACCCATCATCGCATCCGGTCCGCTGGAAGTACATCCACCACCCACCACTTCACTGTGAGATGCACATCGGGTCGATCGGAAACCAACCGGTGACGAAATCGACTCGGCGAACATTTCATGGGATCGCGAGTGTGCACAACTACCGGTTAAATCAATACCGCAGCCAGGCTGTGAACTTCCTCCGTTCGGAAAGAAGGTAGCTTGGCCCAGAGGTTGATCGAATCCCAGCGTACCTGCATTCGAGGATATTGCCTCCACGTACTGAGCGTCATTGGGAGTCAAAATATCTGATTGGCCTAGCGAGAACAATGGGCCGGCTGGGTCCAAACCAACGATCGTATGAATCTGACCACCTTGGTATTTACCAGCGTTTCCAGCAGCATGAGCTCCCAAACTGTGACCGATGATGCTGATGCTGTTTCGGGAAGCTCCACTAGCGGTCACCAGTGTATTGATCATGCGGGACACAATATCTCCGACGGAGTCCACCCGATTTCTGGCACTGATGTAGTTGATCGTTTGCGCACCTGCTCCCCAGTCGACACTGATAGCGTTGAAGTCACCGATTGCAAAGTAGTTGCCACGAGTGTTACTGTTCAAATCAGATGTGCCGTCTCCATTCCAACCGTGAATGGTGAACCGCGTTGGATGAGCTGGGTTGAAGTTTGAGTTATGAACAGATCCTGGGTCATTCCAAAACAGCACCTGTCCATCGTTTGGATTGGATCGGGTGAAAAGCCGGAAGACGATATCGGTTTCAGCGTTGAAAAATGGTTCCAACTCGGCGTCAATCACAGTGTAGGGATTCGGATTGACCAGATGTAGGTTTCCGTTAGCGTCAGAAACAAGACTGTACCGGGGTTCCACGGGTGTTGATCGGGCTGTAATAGTAGCGACTTATAAAAAGAACGATCTAGGAGAATAGCTGTACTTACCCCCTAGAGCCAATAGAAATAGAACTAGTATCGTGAACTTCATCGTACTTTCGATTGGTCAAAGCTGCAGGTGAAAATGTGATTCCAATCCATTGGACGAGCTATTTTATACGGTTCGACTATCACCGTCTGCAAGTACTAGTGATAAGGCTTTTTTTGAGTTTTGAATAATTTTTTTCCTGATTATACTCAGTCACACAGTTAGTTGCATCCTAAGTCCTCGGTACTGCTACCATATTTGAAGATCTTATCAATGAATGGCCATCTCTTGAAGCTCAAGTGGACGTATTATGTTTACAGCTCTGTTTGGATTTGCTCAATTGCTATCAATATTAACTTATAAGTGATGACAAAACTAAAAATTTGCACACAATTATTAAAACCTTTCTTGCATGTAAAAAGCTTATTCATTGTTACTTAGCAGATCAGGAAGAGCACCACTCAATTGCCCCCAGTCATTGGTAAATACCCGGAGATCGCTTGGAGTGAACTCCGAAGATCGCTTTTGTTGTTTAGCCCGATTTTGAGCTTTGAAAGCTCAAATATAATGTCTAGAAGCAAATTATTACACTTGTAGTAATTTTTTCGAACCCCAACGGAGCCGTAGGTCTTTTGTATATTTACAATATATTACCAGCTTTGTTGGTGATGTAGAATAAACATTGTAGGGTGTAAATATTGGCCATCTTTAGCTCCATTTGCATTTTTCGTGATTTTTTTTCACTTCTTGAACAGGTAAAAGGAACATCTCGAAAAGTAAGTCCAGTTTGACCACAGTAGGCCTACTTCTGCTTGTAATCACTCCTTATTTTTGTTCACGTTCGACACAGTAGGTTGGAGCACGATGTTTTGTTTCTGCAGTGTAGACAAAGCGACACACGCCATTCGTTCGGTGACTCTCGGACCGATAGATCGTTCTTCACAGTCCGTGCAGCGAAACGTTATAAAAATAGTGATCTGTTCTACCTAACTATCTCTTCTATGACAAGGTTCGTCTGCTTCTTTGTACCGGGGGTCACTAATTGCAAACAACTGGGAGACACAGTCACACATTTCAGCAATAAGTTTCGTTGTGGGGAATGCATTGGGAATCATTTTTTCATTCAATTCGTTTATTTGATAAGGCACGTTTGCGTTAGCTTAAAGGTGCCATTTTTTCTTTGTTTTACATTTTGAATTTCTTAAAACTAGGCGGTTACACATTTAATATAATTTTGTTTTTATATAATAAAACTAAAGAAAATTTACAACTTACTTATACATATACAAGAGGGGATAATATAATATTCGTAAGATAAGGGGGGGATATTTTGTGTATTATTTGTATGGCAATGCACTTTATGATTTTTAGAAGGAAGATAGTTGGAGCAAATAATTATTAACTAAGCGGAACATTTTACAAGCTTATTAACTAGAAATAATTAGAGGGAGTGGTTCAATTTTTTTAAGATTAGAGAGGATTAATTAGGGCTATTTTAAGTATTGGTACTGTTGGGTATTTCTTAAGGAGATTAAATATTGATCAACTAAAACTAAAGATAGGGGGGCACCTAAGTTTTGGGAAGATATTCAAAGGGGGGGGGGTAGGGTCCTACATCTGTGTATCAGAGACATGGGAGAGAGGAAGTGAATAGCAGGCGCTGGAAAGGTTGTACCTTTCATTTGAGGCAAAGTTTGGGCACATCGCTTCAGCAATCTCTGAAAAAAATGGGTGCCCGTTATTGAACCAGCAGAGCAGTGACCGTGTTTCTCATCTTGTGAACTGCTTGGATACTGTATTAAATAAAAGATAAATGACGCAATAGGCCCGTGCAAAAATGATTTCTCCTGATAATAATTCACCTCAGCGTGATATGGATGATGAAATAAAATTGACTACTCGACTGAAAATCTTCCGGGCCAAATACAAAAAGTGTTTAATCTATTGCCGATTTCTTTGACAGAAAGATATTTGGCCGTGACAAAAATATCGAAAATTCGACCTAGTTGGCACCGGGTGGCGATAAATTGTTTGAAATAGGCAAATAAAATTGCTACAGGCCCTTCGCGAATGAGTACAGATTATATGTACCAGATAATCTGGTTGAAATCTTCGGGGTCGTTCCCGATTCGAGCTTGAATTGCGTGGATCTGCTGACACATGGGGTCGTCTGTTTTGAAGAATCCATGCTTCAGTGAAAATACTGTACTGCAAACGTTTGCATTCTCCATCAGTCGCAGCTGACGGTACGAGGACATAGGTCAACTCAGACTGTTATCGGGTGACCTTAGCTGGATCTGCTCTACCTAACTATCTCCTCTATGATAAGGTTCGTCTTTGTGCCGCGGGTCACGAACTGCACTAATTGCAAAGAACTTGGACACATAGCCGCCCATTAGAGCAATAAGATTCGTTGTGGGGAATGCAGTGGGAATCATGAGGATGATTCCTGTGGAAGGGATGTTGAAAAGTATTTCCACTGTGGGAAAATACATATAATCTTACGACAAGTCCTGCGTATATACAAACAGCACGAGGAGAATCTTAAGCGTTCCCTTCAGGGACGCTCTAAGCGATCTCTTGCAGAAATGCTAAATATATCAACGCCACTGGTCTCTACGAATAACTATGCTAACTTGTCTACCGACTAACGCGACTTTGATGGGAACATCTTCTGCAGCGCCTAGAAGCAATAGAAAAAGGAGGAACATCTCCTCCAGTACTTGCTTAGTTGTAAAAGCCAGAAGGTGTCCCTTCAAGGTCTTCCAAAAATAACAGTTCAAGAAAGGTGCAAAACCGAAGCAATCCTGAGCTCAGGAAAGGAGTTCCTAGCACTTCTTGGGACATGAAAAACCTCAAGCTTTCTATATATCAGCCGGAGAATGAAACCAGCGCTGAATTAATAAAATTCTTTGACAGTATAGACCGAATTTTTACTGCTCTCTTAAGAGCATCCTGATAAGCTTTCTGCCCGTAGTAAAACATTCTGCAAGATGGCCCCTCGTTTCAGTGATTGTATCCTTCGATGGATAATTCATCGAACAAGATCACGGATTTGATCACTATTCTGTAGATGAATTGCAGAAGCATTATCCCAAAGATTGATTCTTTTAAAATGTTAATAAACTGTTATGTGTCCAACAAAAAAAAACACCTTTAACAGGTCAACGTGGGTACCCGGGTACCCACAAATTGAAATGCTCATAACTATGGTTTCCTTTATACGATTTGGACACTTTTAGATTTTTTGGATTCAGGAACTCGTCCACTTTTTGATTTATAAAATTGAACCGGAATTGGATCTGGTGCTTGGTAATCCGGATTTTCCGGGGTAATGTTCCAGTACTAGGGTATGATTTGTAAATTTTAATAATGTCCTAGCAATATTAGCATCAAAACTCTTCAAATTGTCTCGGAAGTCTGTTATTTATTGTTACGGGACCCTATGGCAATTTAAAAAATGGAATTGGAATGGAATGTCCACTCACGGCCCCACGGGAACCTGCTCCGGAATGTCCGTTCCGGGGTCATATCACCAAATGGTTCCAAAACCACGTGATACGTACACCTACTGATGCAATTCCAAGATATTTGATACCCATATTGCTAGTATTCCATTGAAGTTCACAAATAGTATCCCAGTACTGGAACCAGCTTCCGGAGATCCGGATTCCCGGAAACCGACTGAAGTAATCTGATTCATTTTTACCAAGTTCAAAAGCGGATGAGTTTCTGAATACAAAACACCCAAAAGCATCAAAATCGGTTGGAAATTACCTTAGTTATTGGTATTTCAGTTTTGTGGGTTCCCGGGTACCCACGTCGGCCTGTTACATAGTAAGCCCCTCTTAACTTCCCCCTTACTATATCGACAATATTATTAACCCAAAAGTTTGACTTAGTGAAGTACTAAGATGTTACAAAGTTTCAATTGCCAGCTATGTATAAAACATAGGAATTTCATTAATTGAAACCTAAAAGGGTACCCGGGTACCGCGTCGGATACATAACGGTAAATAATTTGAAATGAGGTACGCTTGCATTATGCGAAACATGACTTATCTCAGAAATAGACCTCAATGTTTACGATTTCAATATTATTCACTTGATTCGAGAAGACTCTTACAGAGAACTTACTCTATGATCCTGCTTCAGTCTACGTCGCAGAACTTGCTGCTATTCAGTATGCCCTTTGGATTATTGATCCTTTGCCCACCGATCATTATATTATTGTCTCGGACAGCCTCAGTGTAGAATATAAGTTCGATATTAATCGTTTTCCACACTAAAGTACAAAAAAGTAATGAAATAAATGAAACTCCTAAAACTGTAGATAAAACGTGCAGCTTGTGCAACGACTGGGAACTGTAAGTTTTGTCCTGAAAGATTTCTACACATCAGACTTTAAAAAAAGATAACAACAAAGCCTTATTTTGTGCATTCAATTAACAGTGTAAATAAAATGCGATGTATTGTACAACGACCGGAAGCTGGACAAAGAGTATGTAAAAAGAGAGATAGAAAAGCGCGATCGAACAAGAGATTCGTTAGCCTGTTTCGGTAGCCTGCGAGCGCAACGAAGAGTGAATGAGAGCAATTCATGGTAAAGTGAAAGTGAGAGCGTACCTCTTCGAAAGAGACACCAGTTGGGTAGACGGAATTGCGAGCGCATTTGCACCGGCATTCAGTATTCGATTTTTGAAGCGATAGCACGCCTATGCGGAAGGCGCGACAAGAAAGCGAAAAATCCAAGATGAAATCCAAAGGTTACGATAATCAGCTCAATAGAGGCTCTCCATTTAATGAACCTAGAAGGTACATTCCGTATTTTCTGGTGGAAACTCCTTCGTGCCTTATCTGTAAGACCGTACAAGATTATCTTAGTTTGGGTTCCCTCGCTTTGCTCTATACCGGGCAATGAAGAAGCGGACTCTATAGCTAAGGTGGGCGCTTTAGAAGGTGACATTTACGAAAGACTACTAGGCTTCAATGATTTTTTCTCTGACTCTCGTCAGAGGTTCTCAAAATATTAGCAGTCAAGGTGGAGTAATGGAGAGTTAGGTCAGTGGCTACATTCTATTATCCCGAAGATATCAACGAAACCTTGGTTCAGAGAAATGGATGTGATCCTGGGTCATTCCAAAACAGCACCTGTCCATCGTTTGGATTGGATCGGGTGAAAAGCCGGAAGACGATATCGGTTTCAGCGTTGAAAAATGGTTCCAACTCGGCGTCAATCACAGTGTAGGGATTCGGATTGACCAGATGTAGGTTTCCGTTAGCGTCAGAAACAAGACTGTACCGGGGTTCCACGGGTGTTGATCGGGCTGTAATAGTAGCGACTTATAAAAAGAACGATCTAGGAGAATAGCTGTACTTACCCCCTAGAGCCAATAGAAATAGAACTAGTATCGTGAACTTCATCGTACTTTCGATTGGTCAAAGCTGCAGGTGAAAATGTGATTCCAATCCATTGGACGAGCTATTTTATACGGTTCGACTATCACCGTCTGCAAGTACTAGTGATAAGGCTTTTTTTGAGTTTTGAATAATTTTTTTCCTGATTATACTCAGTCACACAGTTAGTTGCATCCTAAGTCCTCGGTACTGCTACCATATTTGAAGATCTTATCAATGAATGGCCATCTCTTGAAGCTCAAGTGGACGTATTATGTTTACAGCTCTGTTTGGATTTGCTCAATTGCTATCAATATTAACTTATAAGTGATGACAAAACTAAAAATTTGCACACAATTATTAAAACCTTTCTTGCATGTAAAAAGCTTATTCATTGTTACTTAGCAGATCAGGAAGAGCACCACTCAATTGCCCCCAGTCATTGGTAAATACCCGGAGATCGCTTGGAGTGAACTCCGAAGATCGCTTTTGTTGTTTAGCCCGATTTTGAGCTTTGAAAGCTCAAATATAATGTCTAGAAGCAAATTATTACACTTGTAGTAATTTTTTCGAACCCCAACGGAGCCGTAGGTCTTTTGTATATTTACAATATATTACCAGCTTTGTTGGTGATGTAGAATAAACATTGTAGGGTGTAAATATTGGCCATCTTTAGCTCCATTTGCATTTTTCGTGATTTTTTTTCACTTCTTGAACAGGTAAAAGGAACATCTCGAAAAGTAAGTCCAGTTTGACCACAGTAGGCCTACTTCTGCTTGTAATCACTCCTTATTTTTGTTCACGTTCGACACAGTAGGTTGGAGCACGATGTTTTGTTTCTGCAGTGTAGACAAAGCGACACACGCCATTCGTTCGGTGACTCTCGGACCGATAGATCGTTCTTCACAGTCCGTGCAGCGAAACGTTATAAAAATAGTGATCTGTTCTACCTAACTATCTCTTCTATGACAAGGTTCGTCTGCTTCTTTGTACCGGGGGTCACTAATTGCAAACAACTGGGAGACACAGTCACACATTTCAGCAATAAGTTTCGTTGTGGGGAATGCATTGGGAATCATTTTTTCATTCAATTCGTTTATTTGATAAGGCACGTTTGCGTTAGCTTAAAGGTGCCATTTTTTCTTTGTTTTACATTTTGAATTTCTTAAAACTAGGCGGTTACACATTTAATATAATTTTGTTTTTATATAATAAAACTAAAGAAAATTTACAACTTACTTATACATATACAAGAGGGGATAATATAATATTCGTAAGATAAGGGGGGGATATTTTGTGTATTATTTGTATGGCAATGCACTTTATGATTTTTAGAAGGAAGATAGTTGGAGCAAATAATTATTAACTAAGCGGAACATTTTACAAGCTTATTAACTAGAAATAATTAGAGGGAGTGGTTCAATTTTTTTAAGATTAGAGAGGATTAATTAGGGCTATTTTAAGTATTGGTACTGTTGGGTATTTCTTAAGGAGATTAAATATTGATCAACTAAAACTAAAGATAGGGGGGCACCTAAGTTTTGGGAAGATATTCAAAGGGGGGGGGGTAGGGTCCTACATCTGTGTATCAGAGACATGGGAGAGAGGAAGTGAATAGCAGGCGCTGGAAAGGTTGTACCTTTCATTTGAGGCAAAGTTTGGGCACATCGCTTCAGCAATCTCTGAAAAAAATGGGTGCCCGTTATTGAACCAGCAGAGCAGTGACCGTGTTTCTCATCTTGTGAACTGCTTGGATACTGTATTAAATAAAAGATAAATGACGCAATAGGCCCGTGCAAAAATGATTTCTCCTGATAATAATTCACCTCAGCGTGATATGGATGATGAAATAAAATTGACTACTCGACTGAAAATCTTCCGGGCCAAATACAAAAAGTGTTTAATCTATTGCCGATTTCTTTGACAGAAAGATATTTGGCCGTGACAAAAATATCGAAAATTCGACCTAGTTGGCACCGGGTGGCGATAAATTGTTTGAAATAGGCAAATAAAATTGCTACAGGCCCTTCGCGAATGAGTACAGATTATATGTACCAGATAATCTGGTTGAAATCTTCGGGGTCGTTCCCGATTCGAGCTTGAATTGCGTGGATCTGCTGACACATGGGGTCGTCTGTTTTGAAGAATCCATGCTTCAGTGAAAATACTGTACTGCAAACGTTTGCATTCTCCATCAGTCGCAGCTGACGGTACGAGGACATAGGTCAACTCAGACTGTTATCGGGTGACCTTAGCTGGATCTGCTCTACCTAACTATCTCCTCTATGATAAGGTTCGTCTTTGTGCCGCGGGTCACGAACTGCACTAATTGCAAAGAACTTGGACACATAGCCGCCCATTAGAGCAATAAGATTCGTTGTGGGGAATGCAGTGGGAATCATGAGGATGATTCCTGTGGAAGGGATGTTGAAAAGTATTTCCACTGTGGGAAAATACATATAATCTTACGACAAGTCCTGCGTATATACAAACAGCACGAGGAGAATCTTAAGCGTTCCCTTCAGGGACGCTCTAAGCGATCTCTTGCAGAAATGCTAAATATATCAACGCCACTGGTCTCTACGAATAACTATGCTAACTTGTCTACCGACTAACGCGACTTTGATGGGAACATCTTCTGCAGCGCCTAGAAGCAATAGAAAAAGGAGGAACATCTCCTCCAGTACTTGCTTAGTTGTAAAAGCCAGAAGGTGTCCCTTCAAGGTCTTCCAAAAATAACAGTTCAAGAAAGGTGCAAAACCGAAGCAATCCTGAGCTCAGGAAAGGAGTTCCTAGCACTTCTTGGGACATGAAAAACCTCAAGCTTTCTATATATCAGCCGGAGAATGAAACCAGCGCTGAATTAATAAAATTCTTTGACAGTATAGACCGAATTTTTACTGCTCTCTTAAGAGCATCCTGATAAGCTTTCTGCCCGTAGTAAAACATTCTGCAAGATGGCCCCTCGTTTCAGTGATTGTATCCTTCGATGGATAATTCATCGAACAAGATCACGGATTTGATCACTATTCTGTAGATGAATTGCAGAAGCATTATCCCAAAGATTGATTCTTTTAAAATGTTAATAAACTGTTATGTGTCCAACAAAAAAAAACACCTTTAACAGGTCAACGTGGGTACCCGGGTACCCACAAATTGAAATGCTCATAACTATGGTTTCCTTTATACGATTTGGACACTTTTAGATTTTTTGGATTCAGGAACTCGTCCACTTTTTGATTTATAAAATTGAACCGGAATTGGATCTGGTGCTTGGTAATCCGGATTTTCCGGGGTAATGTTCCAGTACTAGGGTATGATTTGTAAATTTTAATAATGTCCTAGCAATATTAGCATCAAAACTCTTCAAATTGTCTCGGAAGTCTGTTATTTATTGTTACGGGACCCTATGGCAATTTAAAAAATGGAATTGGAATGGAATGTCCACTCACGGCCCCACGGGAACCTGCTCCGGAATGTCCGTTCCGGGGTCATATCACCAAATGGTTCCAAAACCACGTGATACGTACACCTACTGATGCAATTCCAAGATATTTGATACCCATATTGCTAGTATTCCATTGAAGTTCACAAATAGTATCCCAGTACTGGAACCAGCTTCCGGAGATCCGGATTCCCGGAAACCGACTGAAGTAATCTGATTCATTTTTACCAAGTTCAAAAGCGGATGAGTTTCTGAATACAAAACACCCAAAAGCATCAAAATCGGTTGGAAATTACCTTAGTTATTGGTATTTCAGTTTTGTGGGTTCCCGGGTACCCACGTCGGCCTGTTACATAGTAAGCCCCTCTTAACTTCCCCCTTACTATATCGACAATATTATTAACCCAAAAGTTTGACTTAGTGAAGTACTAAGATGTTACAAAGTTTCAATTGCCAGCTATGTATAAAACATAGGAATTTCATTAATTGAAACCTAAAAGGGTACCCGGGTACCGCGTCGGATACATAACGGTAAATAATTTGAAATGAGGTACGCTTGCATTATGCGAAACATGACTTATCTCAGAAATAGACCTCAATGTTTACGATTTCAATATTATTCACTTGATTCGAGAAGACTCTTACAGAGAACTTACTCTATGATCCTGCTTCAGTCTACGTCGCAGAACTTGCTGCTATTCAGTATGCCCTTTGGATTATTGATCCTTTGCCCACCGATCATTATATTATTGTCTCGGACAGCCTCAGTGTAGAATATAAGTTCGATATTAATCGTTTTCCACACTAAAGTACAAAAAAGTAATGAAATAAATGAAACTCCTAAAACTGTAGATAAAACGTGCAGCTTGTGCAACGACTGGGAACTGTAAGTTTTGTCCTGAAAGATTTCTACACATCAGACTTTAAAAAAAGATAACAACAAAGCCTTATTTTGTGCATTCAATTAACAGTGTAAATAAAATGCGATGTATTGTACAACGACCGGAAGCTGGACAAAGAGTATGTAAAAAGAGAGATAGAAAAGCGCGATCGAACAAGAGATTCGTTAGCCTGTTTCGGTAGCCTGCGAGCGCAACGAAGAGTGAATGAGAGCAATTCATGGTAAAGTGAAAGTGAGAGCGTACCTCTTCGAAAGAGACACCAGTTGGGTAGACGGAATTGCGAGCGCATTTGCACCGGCATTCAGTATTCGATTTTTGAAGCGATAGCACGCCTATGCGGAAGGCGCGACAAGAAAGCGAAAAATCCAAGATGAAATCCAAAGGTTACGATAATCAGCTCAATAGAGGCTCTCCATTTAATGAACCTAGAAGGTACATTCCGTATTTTCTGGTGGAAACTCCTTCGTGCCTTATCTGTAAGACCGTACAAGATTATCTTAGTTTGGGTTCCCTCGCTTTGCTCTATACCGGGCAATGAAGAAGCGGACTCTATAGCTAAGGTGGGCGCTTTAGAAGGTGACATTTACGAAAGACTACTAGGCTTCAATGATTTTTTCTCTGACTCTCGTCAGAGGTTCTCAAAATATTAGCAGTCAAGGTGGAGTAATGGAGAGTTAGGTCAGTGGCTACATTCTATTATCCCGAAGATATCAACGAAACCTTGGTTCAGAGAAATGGATGTGGGTCAAAATTTCATTCGTGTGATGTCCAACACGTTAGACGCACATCTCCGACTCGCTAGACGCTCGTAATTGGTGTTATCTGCGCTTATGGCGACGGTTATCACGATATCAAACATATTGTCTGGACATGCGCGGAGTATTTCTCTGCTAGATCTTAACTATTGGATTCCCTTCGAGCCCGAGGAAGATCATCCAATGTTCCGGTTCGGGACGCATCAGCAAGTTGCGATCTTCTGTATAGGTCCCTCGTATACACCTCCTTAAAAACCGTCAATATACAGATTAAACTGCTCCTTTTATTTTCCCTGTAATTCTCAAAATGCCCTCCTCCGTCCGTATTGTACACCATCGATGGTTTGACGCAACTTCAATGTGAAATAAAACATCTCTATCGAAGTGTCGAAAGGGTTAACAAACACGGGACCTACATCACGAACATCATACGCGCAACTCGGTGTGTTGCCGATCTGTACTACGATCCGTTACGTTGCTTCTGAGCCATAACACGAAATCATCTGGAGGAACCCCTGCTGGTTTGAGGAGGACACCCGGCGTCTCAGAGTAGCAGGAGTTAAGGAACCCGGTACCCCATGAAGGACCATGTCAACCCTCGCATGCGATTTCAGGTATCCATGGGATCATATAGAGACGACTACTTACTACGGGTAGGAACTGAAGAGATTCGGGTTTCTAGCGGTATGGTTCGTAAGGGACGATGGGGTAAAACGTACCCCGGGGCCAAAATGCACCCCTTGATTATATCGAAATTAGCTGATTTTTTTTAGAAAAAGGTAGCACCAACCGGAAGTCTGCCATAGTAAACATATACTGTTACAGTTTGATAACCGTATTAACAACCCGAGAAATAAACAAAAAACAATAATGTGCTCCTCTTATGTAATTATTGTGGCTCGTGAAGTATTCTCAGATTATATAAATGCTGTTTTACTATTATAACAGTCTATTACAGTACTATTTTACCGTTGTTCGCACTTTGTATGAAAATCTACTAAATAATACACTTTTTGCTAAATTTATATCTTTGTTCCATCAGGGACAAAATGCTTTCTTAGATCTTGTTGATTTTTTAATCTAAAACAGAAAAATCGTTCTGAAAACCAAATATTTGCATAACCTATGGCGATTTTATGGCACACTTTTGCGAAATTCCGACAGAAAACTAAACTACTTGCTCGTTCACTGAGCATTTTGCCCGTTGTTGCTATGCATTCTGCCTCGTTGTTGTGGTGCATTTTACCCTAGCACAGGTGCTATTTGCCCCGTTTATTTTGCAAAGAGCCATTTTTAATGATTTTTAAAAATTGAATATTTTTCATGTTTTTGAAAATTTTGCAAAGCGTAGTGACAGATCATAGAGGAAAATGGAGGTTAAAGGATATCATCAATTAAATTCTCCTGAATAAGGTTCTATAACTCATAGTTGGAACCTGTGTACATGTCAAGCCACCCGTACATTCACGCTCTGCCGAAAATGTCTCATGCCTCACACAGGTTAGCTTCCAAGCCTCGATGGTTGGTCTCATGACATCGGTCTTGAGACTGGTCATGAGGATAATTTACCTGTCGCACGTAAGGCTATACCAGTCACAAAGTTTACGAACCTGTACAAAGATGAACATTTTGTTATGGTTTGCTAGTTTGACCTGTATCTTATTCTTGATCGTTTAAGTACCGTGCAGTGGCATATAAACGGAATTAAATTATATAAATTCAATTATTTTGAACCTTTTTTTCAACTTTTTGATAATAAATGTTGCGAGTTACTAGGAGTTGAAAATCAATAGTTTTAGACATTTTAAACGCAAACTGGGAAGTAAATGCGTCATAATAGAAAAAAATCAACTTTCACACAAAATTTTTATTTGTTATTGCTAGTTACGTGAAGTTGAAAAACGACAGTTTTGGACTTTTTAGACACACATTAGTAAGTAAATACGTCAAAATGGAAAAATTTTCAACTTTTCGTTAATAATTTTTTTTTGTTTTTCGAGTTACAGTAAGATTCCGTTTTTGGCATGCTCCCATTTTGGTACTCTCCGATTTTGGCAACAAATGGGTTCGTTTTTTGGCAATATTCTTGTTGTACATAATAAATCTCAAAAATGTGCAATAGATATTTTTTGTATCAATTGACATCACATTTGGCTTTATTTCCAAACATGGGAGTCATATTAACCCTCAAAGGCCCAAATCATTTTTTTTCAAATTTTGTTAAAATTGTCTTATAGTTTCAATACTTTACAGTGATAATTTTGGTATGTGTCGTATTTAATGATTACAATAAGTATAGAAATGTATTGTTTATGTATAGTATAACTGGTAGCAGTGTAAGTAGTCTAATTGGTTTCTGATGAGGCGAAGCCGAAACGCAACCAAGTATGAAATAAGGATTTGTGCCCTCCTGTACAAAGACTGGTTTTACCAACAAATTTTCAGCCTAGGGAGAAATTTTGGTTTTTACCAAATTTTCCTCCTTAGGGTAAAATATAGCATAGAGTGTAACTAGTGTTAGACGAAATCAATTTTTATAGTCAAGTGCAGAAGAATGCGCTACACCGCATAATACGACGTCACTACAAAACTTGGCACTAAATTCGCAGTACATATCGAAAGCCCGTATTTAGGAATACAAAACTAATTGCTCCCAAATAGTTTATGATGTCTTTGGCAAATTTGTTAGTTTTTTGGCGATTTTTTCAAATGATTGGAATTAGAGTGGTCCTTGTGGTTAGAGTGTTCAAAGTATTGACTGTTTAGATGTATGAAGTTTACCTGCGCAATAATGCCCTACAATATAACACAAATAAATTAAAGCAAGTTTGCTGAATAAAAAAGGCTATCTGTAATGGTTAAATTGTTATGATTTTTTTAAAAGTTTTGAGGTAGGGTGGCTCTTGAAAAATCGGTTTGCTTATATTATCTTGAGTTTTCAGAAAGAAGAAACCACAGCCCCAGGAGCAAAATCAACGCTACCATTCAGTGAATTGTTTGAGTTTTGACGTCCAGTGGGCCGAAGAAAAGCGATTCGAATTAAATGATATGTTACACCTTCCTAATGAGGGGCATTGTACTCGAGTAGTGCGCGAAGGTTGTGAGAATTCTACTGGACGACGCACAATGTCGGCTAGCCTTACAAAACCTCAAAATTTCATTCAGAATTTTTCCTTTTTTAACATTTTTCTCTGTTTGTAAACGAACAATTGAAAAACAGTGTATTCTGCTGAATATTCACTAAACCAAGTTTTTTGAAAATGAATTTTCAGATATAGTGCGCTTTATATTCGTAAATGTTGAATTTGCCAACCTCCCTAGGCGCCAAAATTTTCTGGTGAAAAGAAATAAGAAATTAACACCAAATATGAATTCAGCGGCGTAAAATTACCCCAATGTGAAGTTTTCATCAAATTCGGATCCCTTTCGAGGTTTTGACCGACTTTTGTATGGAAGGTGATCACTGTGCGAAGACTGAATTTGATAAACATATGAATAAAATTGAATTTTCTTATTTTTTCCTTTCATCTAATTTTATTTCACACATGATTAAAAATCCTTGAAACATTTTTGAAGTCGTAAATTGAAAAGCCAAACTTTAAAAAATGGTTCAACTTTTGGCACGGTGCCGGTTTTGGCAACTGAAAAAAATAAAATTGTTGCCAAAAACGGAATCCTACTGTACTAGGATATTAAAATCACTAGTTTTGAACATTTTAAACGCACATGAGAAAGTAAATGCGTCAAAATCGCAAAATTCACAACTTTCCACAGATGGACACAGAGATTAGGACTTGAAAATCAAAAGTTTTGAACATTTGAAATGCACAATGGGAAATAATTTCGACAAAAAGGAAATTTAAAAATGCGTTTTAAATTAGAGGTGTGCCCAGCGTCGCCGCGCCGCTCCTGAAATCGGCGGCGCGTCGCGCACCTCTATTTAAAATGTCTAAAACTATTGATTTTCAACTCCTCGTAACTCGCAATAACAAACAATATTTACAGGTCGGACTCGATTATCATGGGGTTTTCAAAAAAAAATCAACCTGGATAATCGAATCAAACTTTTTTTGCATTATTTTATGAATTTAAGATTCATTTGTGGCGAAATTGGAAATAAAATGGTCAGGGTAAATTTTCCTATTATGGTAAATGTAAATGTACCTATTTTGGCCCTAGTCAATTTTTCAGACTTTCGGGGTATGATTTGTATTTTCAGTTGGTTTTCATTTATTATTCATATTGGTAACGAGTTAACGGTATGTATCAGTTGTTTATAGCTATTTGTGTAAGAATTCTTACATACAACTTTTTAATAAGGTGTGTCTTTTGCCATACAGTTCAAACTCGATTACTCGGAGTTTCAATTTTCCAAGGTAAATGATACGATTACTCGAATACCAGATAAATAAAGTTAGTAAGTAAACTGGGGGTCGTCTGTTTCTTAGCTCCAGTTTAATTTGCGTGGTGGTGTTACATATCATAGCTAACATGTCTTTTGACCCTCACTCTAGTTAGAATAGTGCGTGTTGCGCCCCCAAAAAGAGATCCTTGTCCTCAGGACCGGCAGAAAGCGTGGGTAGTATTGGTAGTAATACCCACTCGAAAATAACCGAACCATTTCAAAAAAATTAGATGTGCAACCTATGTATCTCTCGCTACACACATTTGAAAACATCGATGTACCACAATTCCATTTGCATAAACGAACGTGATTTAATGTGAATGTAATGTAAGCGTGTGCATTGCGAAAAGGGAAAAAAATCTTACTAATGGACCCCTCACCCTATGCTTTCTACCCACTCGGGCGTAAAGTGCTTCGCCGCCCCTGCTTGTCCTTGTAGCATCATTTAGTTGACCAATGTCGTACCGGATTGTCAGGTAATAACTACGCGTGTAGTCTTCGCAAACTCTCCTACTCATACTTGTCACTAGAGAAGGACTACCAAGTTACGTAGATGATGGGTTCCCGGCCGCCTCAGCGAGAAGTACTGCTGGCGGCCTCTTTACATAGCCTATCATCCTTCTTTGCTTGAGCTACCCAAGAATTGAAATCACCTCCAGTGACGGCCGGGACTCTTTTCAGAATTTCGTTAACCATTTCTTGACCAACTTTTTTCTACCGCGTATAGGGTCCCAAAACTATTTATCCTTAGAACTGTTGGCGTCACGAAACACGAAAAACCTGGTTTAATAATTCTTTTGCAGTGCTAGAAGCAACTATCGAAATATTTTCCTTCTGATCCAGTTCAACTGAATGAAAAAAGGTTGTGGGAAATCTAAATTGAAAAGTTTTAGCAGTTTTCAATAATATTGCCACTTGCCAGGCTAAAAAAATATTCCTAAATTTCATTTTCACCATTAACTGAAACTATCCCTGACAGCACTGCTTCAGCGGAACCCCTATCGGATTAATTGTAATAACTTCTGTTCTACTGATAATATTTATAACTGCTCAAATGAAAATCTTAGTCGCTTTTATTAGCCTTACTTGTCGTTTTGTAAATCAAAAGTTATAGTCATTTAGAAACGTGGTTGTTTATCAACAAGAAGGGCATGAGGGGGTTAAAGATGCCATTGGAATTCTGAGCAGGAATCAATTGTTGAAGGGGATAATGGGAGAAGAGCAATATTGTGTCAAAGTTCACTGGAATTCAGAGCAGGATATTTACACCGGATTTCAATGAATATAGGACCTTGATTCTATCAGTATCTGGAATAAATCATAATCTTCAGCGGAATTCTAGATAGGCAGAAACCAACCGAGCAATGTAGATATAATGATATTTTATATGGCTTGCAGTAACCGATAAGTGTATTACGAGAAAATGTACTTTTAGTGTAAAATTAAAATGTTAGATATTTGGAAATACTGACGTTAAAATCTTTTATCTCGATGATTGATCCTAATGCAAATAGTACCAGAGATATAATCCGAAGAAAAACAATTTTTTAAACGATTTGTTAAAATTTGAAGTGTTCCCATGGACAGGCGCTGTTCAAACGACACAAGAATTTAGGTTATTATATATTGGCTCTAAATGAACAATTTCTTCAAAACTGGTTCCAATCCATGAAGGTCTATTGCAAGCTTTGGTTTTTTAGGTCACTTCGCGCAGAGTAACCAGTAGGGTGACAATAAAACGACCATTTTTGAAATTACTAATCTACACCCCCTAGAGTCGTTCCAAATCATGAAAAAATGACACTGTCCAAATTTGAGCGAAATCGGTTAACTCTAACCCCTCCCCCAAAGAGCTTAAAGTTTGTATGGGATTTTTGGCAAAAATGTATGGGGAAACACTCGCAGTTCACAAAATCGCCGCTAGAGGTCGCTGTAAACATCCGATCACTGACCTAGGAAGGAGTCTTTTGAAGATATGCTGAACAAGTTTGTCGAAGACTGCAAGACAATCCAACCAACCGTTAAAGAGTTATTAACGTTTAAAGTTGGATACTGCTGCTTAACATTCGCAAAGGGCGTACTCCGCTTATCTCATGTATGTGAACCACGAGTGAAGGTGAGACAAAGTTAGGAAAAACTCATATATCTCTGAAACGATAAGAGATAGAAAGTTATGATGTTCCACAAAGTTGTAGAGGGATAAAAGGACTTTTTGGTTTCACTAGAAAGTTTCAGGACTTCTCCGCAAGGTGGCGGTAGTGAGCCAAGCAATTAAAAGGGAATACTCCTATCTGTACAACGGTAAGAGATGGAGCATTTGGATGTTCTACAAAGTTGTAGAGAAGCAAAAAATATTTTCTTTTCTGATTTGAATAATGCAGAATTCTACCACATGGTGGCGCCAGTGATCAAAATTAATTCAAGGTAATACTCTTATCCATACAATGGTAAGAGCTAGTGCAATCTGATGTTCTGCGAAGTTATACAGTATTTCAATGGCTTTCGTGTCTCGTTATTAAAATTGGAATAAGGACGCATATATACTGTGTGTATGAAGCTTAAGGGGTTACATACTTTTTCTATTTTTCAAAAAATCGAATTTTTTATTACTTTATCTGAAAGTACAACTGCTTGAGAATATTTTTCTAAATTTTATAGAGATCCGAGAAATAGATCGAAAGTTACAGCGCTTCCAAGCGTGCTTCGTCTACCAAGCGCAGTGGTAATTTCAAACTCGATTATCTCGAAATACCGATTTAAAAAAATGGTGTTCCCGTGATCACGATTCCTGAAATACCACTCAACCTATTGTCTTTATTTTTTTTTAAATTTATCGTAATTAATTTTTCTCATACCTCAACAATTCCTTTTTTATGTTTGTTTTGTAGATGAGAATTTTTTAATAAAATTTTAAAAGCCTAAAACAGCGATTTATTAGGAAAAACGTTCACGAATGCAGGAAAAATGTTGAAATGTAGTCTCCGGTTATTCAACTAGGTCAACTAATAGAAACCGACTAAAATTACAATTATTTTGTTCAAGATGTGTGGTTGGGTGCACGAAATTAGCGGTAACCAATCACGAACTGGTTTTAGTTGGGTGTTGTAAAATCCGTTTTTTTCGGCTCGGTGCATGAAGTTAGCAGTAAAAAATCACGAACTGGTTACGGGCGGGTGTTTAAAATCCGGTTTTTCGTCGTACATGCTACTCTCTAACTATCAGAAATGAAAATAATTTCCTCTGCTAGTAGTAGGTAACGACACAAATTGATTCATCCACCAGCCGTGTACAGTTCACAAATATTATTTTCCCGGTATTGTACAGCCCTTGGATAACCCTGTACGCTCTAAACAGCTCTACACAAAAAATTGAAATTAAACTGTAGCGGACCTACATTTAAAATTTCTCATCACTTCAGTGTCCGGTTGGTGCATCATATTGAAGGCTCTGACCGAGATGAGCTGAAACTTTTCCCCATTTCCAAGTAGTTTTTTTCGAAAGATTTTTCAAAACAGGTTTTCGTTATTAATGCATGTCATACATACCTCAAAATTTTATACAACATTGTTGAACTTATTTTCGACAAATTCCGAAAACTGATTAATTCCATGCAATATGATATGAAAAGATAAGAGCGTTCCAAACCTTACACGACTTTCATCCCGAAATTTTGAAAAGAGCCCGTATATTGAATGATAAGTCGTTAGCCACAACAAAAACAGCACTTCATAGTATAATGGGTTCCGCCGCGGTACAATTTTCGAAAAAGCACACTTTTATTGGCTTACTTTGGGGTCCTAGAAATAATGTCACTGTTGAGTTACTTAGTACTTAGGAATGGACAGGGCTCCAGAATGTAAATTTAGCAGAAATTTTATCTTTTCGCTAAAATTAAATGATTTCGCCTTACAATATGTTTAGCAAAGTTGTTGTACTTTACAAGCCCTTCATTTTGCTTTAAACAGAAGCTAGGGTGGTTCTAACTTTAGCAATATTTAAAATCAAACTTTTGAACGGTTCGAGATAGAGCTTGACTATTATCGATGAAGTTGTAGAACAACACATTTAAGCCAAATTTGCTGAAAACACGCAAGCTCTAGCTTTTATACTTTCCATTGCCCGACAAATCCAAATGTAAGCTGTAAGGTGTTCCTTAAAAACGGTTTTATTTCTATAAAAAGTTTTCATTTTACACTAAAGTACCCTATGGACAGGGGTACAAGATTATTTTAAGGTGCATAATTTTCTTTAAAACTCCAACTACCAAAAATTTGTCGTTTGAAAGGTATGAGAACTTTTTTATAAAAAAATATAACTTTTTCATATTTTTATCTTCGATCAGGACACTTAACATTAAATACCGTTGTTGTCATCTGATATAGCATGCTTTGTAGTATAGATCGCAAAAAATGGCAAATACAATATTTTTTACGTCTTGCAATATTTACTCATAAAAGAGTTTATTTTTAGTAAAAAGTATACATAACTTTCTAACGAGAGATGCTAGAGGTTCGGTACATTGAGACAAAATGCTCTCCTTCAAAATATCTGAAAGTTTTTCTTACGTGATCCTTATGAAAAATTAAAACTGCAAAAGTTTTATAAAGAAAACCATTTGTTAAGAAACATCCTATTTTTTAGTAAATTTCTTGTAAAATGGAAAATACACGACATAGAGTTCCAGTGTCTTCGACCAAGTTTTTTAAAATTTTATTTTCTACGCAGCTCTATCTCGAACCATTTAAAAGTTAATTTTAAGATTTAAAAAAAATAGAACCACCCACATTAAAACGCTATGTTCTATTATTCAAAAGATATAAGAACTTATAATATCAAAAATAGAATTTTTGTAATCAACTTTATGAACTTTTAGAAAATAACGTATTCGTTATTTTTTGCTCAATTATAACTCTAGTAATGACCTTAGTTATACTTAAAAAAGAATTATTATTTGTTTGCCCCAATGAGTGATATTGTTATTGTTGGCGAAAAAGTGCTCATAACTCATCAGCAAAAATAGTTAGATATAATAGTTACCATGAAACAGATATAAATAGTTGCCATGAAACAAGTTATTTTCCTTAAAACAATCTTAAAGTTGTCTGTAGACAACTTCACTTTTAAATCAATACCGCAAAAGTTATTTGACTAAAACAGTTTTTCTGATAAACGCTAAGAAACACCCTAACCTTCAATTTTAAAATAAAAGTATAAGTTGTTAAATGAAAAGTATGATAGGTAGAGCTCACATGTCTTCAGCAAACAGATTTGTCGTTCTACAACTTCGTTGAAGGTTATTTGGCTCTAGCTGGAATAATTAAAAAGTTATTTTTTTGATCTTGGTACAATTACCCTATCTGTGTTTTTAACAAAAAGAAGAAACCCACAAACTACGAAAACTTCTCGAAAGACTTATTAAGGCTAAGTTGTTTAGATTTAGAAAAATCTCAAAATTCTTGCTAAATTTACATTCTGGACCACTGTGGAATGGTAATCCTTATTTCTATGACCTCACATGGACTACAATTCCAAAGTATTGATTTGAATTGTTCAGTTTGGAAGTTTTGTGTGGTATCAGATACGACGAAAAATTGACCATCGGGTCTTCAAATGGGCGTAGTATCCTTTGTCTACTACCAAAATATCAGTCCTGTTCTCGTATAACCAATATCATTTGAATTGGGTTCGCAGCACATGGCACGCCTTGAGGCGACCAACGAGCACCGACGACAACAACATACACTATATTCCTCCGGCGATAGCGAGCAACATGCGCGATGAACCGCATAAAATACCCAGCCGTCGAGACGATCCACCCATTCTAGAAGATCTGCAAAAGCAAAATTCAAATATCTGGTGATGTGATGATCTGGTGGGCAGGTAGCCCAATTGGCATGCACGCTTTGCTTATTTGCAAAAAAGAAGGATGCTGAATATAATAGAAGCACAGCGCGAATTGGATTGTAGCCTACTTAGGTATTTATCCCAGGCTGACAATATTCTAGCACAATATAGTACTTAAGCCCTGTAGTCCGCGTAAGAAAACAGAATATATTTCGAGCAGCCTATTTCTAAGTTTTAAGTGAGGCCAGATTTGATGAAAAAGTCACTAATTGGCATTCGAATGACCCTAGTAGTTTTCACCTATCACCAAATTATCAGCCCTGTAATCGTGCAACCAATGCCTGTGTAACTGGATTCACAGCGCATTGTGTACGCTTCTTCTGCAAGAGGTAATAAACGAGCACTGACGCGCGGCACTATACACGACATTCCTGAGACAAGAGCGCTCTTAAAGTTAGTCAACAGTTAGTTAAAAAAATTAAAAATGCTATATAAATGAATGCAACAGGAGAAATATAAATGGGGTTACGAAGAAATTTAAGAATACAGGTTTTATCATAGCATGATAGTCTTATGAAAACTTTGTAACATGTTATGTATAATAAAAGAATCTCTGCACAAGAAATAGGAGTAAAAATTCAAAAAAAAATAGAAAACATTCAAAAGGTGTATTAAAAGATATTCATACTCTATGCTGTTTGCACCACTAAGCGGCATAAATTCTATTTTTACAACGAGACACGAAAGCCTTTGAAATACTATATAGCTTCGCATAACATCAGATTGCACTATCTCTTGCCATTGTTTAATTTTGATCACTGCGCCACCATGCGATAGAATTCTGCATTATTCAAATCAGAAAAGAAAATATTTTTTGCTTCTCTACAACTTTGTAGAACATTCAAATGCTCCATCTCTTACCGTTGTACAGATAGGAGTATTCCCTTTAAATTGCTTGGCTCACTACCGCCACCTTGCGGAGAAATCCTGAAACTTGCCAGTGAAACCAAAAAGTCCTTTTATTCCTCTACAACTTTGTGGAACATCATAGCTTTCAATCTCTCATCGTTTCAGAGATATGTGAGTTTTTCCTAACTTTGTCCCACCTTCACTCGTTGTTCACATACATGAGATAAGCGGAGTACGCCCTTTGCGAATGTTAAGCAGCAGTATCCAACTTTAAACGTTAATAACTCTTTAACGGTTGGTTGGATTGTCTTGCAGTCTTCGACAAACTTGTTCGGCATATCTTCAAAAGCTTAACCCCTTCCTACGTCAGTGATCGGAAGTTTACAGCGACCTCTAGCGGCGATTTTGTGAACCGCGAGTGTTTCCCCATACATTTTGGCCAAAAATCCCATACAAACTTTAAGCTCTTTGGGGGAGGGGTTAGGGTTAACTGATTTCGCTCAAATTTGGACAGTGTCATTTTTTCATGATTTGGAACAACTCTAGGGGGTGTAGGTTGCAAAACTTTTTTTTCATATAAATCATTGTCACCCTAGTAACCAGTATATAAGCTATTTTTGAGGAAGGTCAAAATTTGAGAGGAGGTTAATCCTAGACCCACGAGTTGTTCGAAAAAATGTACCATTGACTGCAATAATCGAATTAGCAGTATAATAAGACATTATAGTTGAAATTTGATTTTTTTTTCAAAGCACCCGGATAATCGAATCATTTTCTCCGGATAATCGAATCACGGATAATCGAATCCCCGGAAAATCGAGTTCGACCTGTATCTGTGGGAAGTTGAAAAATTTTCGATTTTGACGCATTTACTTCCCAGTGTGCGTTTAAAATATCTAAAACAATTGATTTTCAACACCTCTTAACTCGCAATAACAAGCAATATTTAACTGTGAAAAGTTGAAAAATTTTCGATTTTGAAGCATTTACTGCCCAGTGTACGTTTAAAATGTCTAAAACTGTTGATTTTAATATCTTCGTAACTCGCAATAACAAACAATATTTATCTCTGGAAAATTGATTTTTTTCGATTTTGACGCATTTACTTCCCAGTGTGTGTTTAAAATATATAAAACTATTGATTTTCAACTCCTCGTAACTCGTAATAACAAACAATATTTATCTGTGAAAAGTTGAAATTTTTTCGATTTGGCACATTTGCTTCCCAATGTGCGTGTAAAATGTATAAAACTATTGATTTTCAGCTCCTCGTAACTCGCAATAACAAACAATATTTATCTGTGAATTTCTTTTCGATTTTGACGCATTTACTTCCCAGTGTGCGTTTAAAATGTCTAAAACTATTGATTTTTAACACCTCTAAACCGCAATAACAAACAATATTTATTTGTGAAATGTTGAAAGAAATACAATTATCTCATTTTCTATATTTCCAATTATCCGCCAAAGTACGGTATTCAATATTTTACTTATTTTCAATACCGGTTCTTTGTCGACATGTCACATAACAAACAAACCTGTTTTTTTTCTATTGTCGCGACCGTTCGCAAACGAACATACATATCACAGTTCAGTAAATGTACAGCCGCTTGACAAACCAGTTTTGTTTTGAAACATGTACAAATTTTATGGCATGTCACAGCGAAAATGTCATGTACATGTCACGAGCAAACATGCGACAAGTCACCAGATGACTGGTCATAACCATGACATTTTCCAGCTATGTCTATAACTAAGCTATTACAATATTTCCTTACGGGGTGTGTTTTACCCCATTTCTTCTAAAAATGGCAGGTGCAGTTTGGAAAAATGATTTATGGTTTAACGGTATTGTTTAATAATATGCGATGTATAGGCGCAGGTGCTTCATATAAATATGCGTCTAAAATTGGAAATTCCAGGTTTTTTTCCAAGTGAATCTGAATGGGATGTATACAATGCTACGTGATTCAATTCAGCTACCATATCTATTCGTTCCAATGACTGGAACTGTAGCACAGACCAATAGACGTACCGCTTTTTCAATCCTTCAAATAAAAAAATCCAAACAAAGCTCATGTTTCAGAGACTTCAAAACTTTTCTTCTAATAATTAATAATTGAATACTATATATACAATTCATTCTAGAAATGCTGTCAATTACATTTCACTTCCATGAGCCTTTGGACTATTCAAAAAAAAATTCGAATCGGGTTCGTAATATTTATAAATCATGAATGTACATAACTGTACCATTACAAACTTTAATAGATCTGATGTATTTTATGATAAAAAAAATCTGAAAAACAATTCACACTTCAATTTTATTTTAGAAAAAGCTGTTTTTAATTCTCCGGAAGTCGGGGAAATGGCTCACTGAACGAGCAGCCGCTCTAAGACGATTCCGCTAGATTTTCAGAGCAGCGTGCACTCAGTGCACTAGCGCGACTGCCGGAAGGTTAACAAACCTGCTCACTTGATGAAAAGGAACAGTCTTTTTTATCTCTCTCAAAAGTGTCGTCTAGAGTGACACGGAACGCTTGCCAGAATCAAATATTATGAGAATTACGAATTTAAAATATATAAGTTTCAATTCAATGATGCTTGGAATGTTATTTGATTGCTTTAGGTGTAATCCAAAGAACATGTAACTATCGATGAACCGACATGACAGAGGTATTTCAAAAGTGTCTCACACAAAACAACGATTGTGTTGAAATGAAGCGATCGTTTCCGTCAAACTAAAACATCTTGCTCCGTCATATTTGAATACGGACAGGCTTCTCGAAATGTATATTGATTTGCAATTCTAGCAGCTATGAATGCCATTTCTGAACTTCAGTACAGGTTTCTCCTCTTGGTCTGTAAGATATGTTCTTCTCAGCTCTGTGCCAACTTTTAGTTTCGTTGTAATGCTTTGTTGTCCTATCTACCGTTTAGAAGGACACTCTAAGCCAGATTTACAAAGCAAATATCGATATCAATAGAGCAAATCCAAACAAAGTTGTAAATCGAATTAATACGTCACTTGTACGTCAAGAGCTGGTCAGTCGGTGAAACAAGCAGATAAGATCGTCAAATATTCCAAAGGTACCCCACGCACAGGTGTCTTGACGAATCAGGATGTCACGATTGATTACAATCAGAATACGTAATATTTAAAACTCAAAAAGGCCTTATCACAAGTACTTACCCCCGACTGTCATCGTATAAAACAGCTCGTCCACTGGATTGGCATCACATTTCCGCCTGTTACTTTGACCAATCGAAAGTACGATGAAGTTTACGATAGCAGTTTTACTTCTAATGGCCCTGAGGGGTAAGTACCGCTACTCTCATACGTTTCTTGTATTCTAAGTTGTAATTATTACAGCTCGATCAACACCCGTGGAACCCCGGCACAGTCTTGTTTCCGACGCCAACGGAAATCTTCATCTGGTCAATCCGAATCCCTACACAGTGATTGACGCCGAATTGGAACCCTTTTTCAACGCTGAAACCGATATCGTTTTCCGGCTTTTCACCCGATCCAATCCAAACAATGGACAGGTGCTGTTTTGGAATGACCCAGCATCAGTTCAAAACTCAAACTTTAACCCAGCTCATCCAACGCGGTTCACCATCCACGGCTGGAATGGAGACGGTACGTCCGGATTAAACAGCAATATTCGAAACAATTACTTTGCAGTTGGTGACTTCAATGTCATCAGTGTCGACTGGGGTGCAGGTGCGCAAACGATCAACTACATCAGTGCCAGGAATCGGGTTCTTGCTGTCGGGGAAATCGTATCCCGCATGATCAATACACTGGTGTCCGCAAGCGGAGCTTCCCGAAATAGCGTCAGCGTTATCGGTCACAGTTTGGGAGCTCATGCAGCTGGAAACGCTGGTAAATTCCAAGGTGGCCAGATTCAGTCGGTCATTGGCTTGGACCCGGCCGGTCCATTGTTCTCGCTTGGTCAATCCGATATTATGGCTCTTAGTGATGCACAGTACGTGGAGGCAATATTCTCGAACGCAGGCACGCTGGGATTCAACCTACCATTGGGAAATGCTAACTTTTTCCCGAACGGAGGCCGAACACAGCCAGGCTGTGGGATCGATCTTACCGGAAACTGTGCACACTCGAGAGCCCATGAATTGTTCGCTGAGTCGATCTCGTCCACGGTTGGTTTCCGGGCGACCCGATGCGTCTCTCACGATGAAGTGCTGGCTGGTGGATGTACTTCCAGTGGACCAGACGCGATGATGGGTGGCGAGCCGTCGAACCATGGTCGAGGTGTAGATGGTATTTTCCGGATGAATACGAACTCGGGTGCTCCGTTTGCCCAGGGTTAGGATGATTAGCCGTTCTGATATTGAAGAAATTCTTCATGGAATATGACGCTGTGCCTTCTATGGAACTAACATTTGTCGTCTTAAAGGTCGATACTATTTTCCTGATATTCAAGTTTAGCTTTATTCTACTGAGGTAGAACTGTATATTAATATTGGCTATGTATTATTTATAAGTGAAAATACAAATGTTTTATTTGAACCCGGTCTATTGCATTCCAAAGAAGATGTTTAACTTGAAACGACTATTGAACTCTGTTTTGTCATGAGAAAACAGGAAAATCTACTGCTTGAGTTCACGAAAGATGCAGAGTTAAACCTCTAAATTAGTAATTCGCAGCAAGGCGGAGTTGGAAGCTGGGCTGAAACTGTAGCAATTTTTGCTAACACCAGATGTTCAGATGAGAATCTTGAGAAGCATGCTACTGACTTCAAAGTGATGAAACTCGGTCAAATGACTCCTGCCGCAGGAGTTGAGCGTAAGTCGAATCACTCAAATCTACCAACATGTCTCCTGTTACCTGTAAGATTTTAAGCCTGTTTCTAATGACCCTGCCACTGTTACATTTGCCCATGTCCCATAGAGTTGAAAACATTGTTAAATCCTAAATTTGCCTATAGGAGATAGGGAGAGAAAAAATAAATTAGGAAAACGAACCGCCGTTGCAAATCTCGAGTGTCGCTACCAAAGGAAAAAACGCATTTTGCCAGAAATCCCCTCACACAGTGCCTCAGCCTCACTCTTGGCGTTTGGCTCTATCCGCCCCAATTGGTAGCGACCAGGGCTAGAAAGGGCTCATCATATGTCGAAGATCTCGCTCTCTTCGATTTTGGCTACTGGACGGTGCAGACGTTTTCCCGATAGAGTGATACCGCTAAAAAAAACCGCGCGTGTGGCCGAAGGGCCAATACCAAAGTGCAGATCGCGAGATAAAAGGTCGTTTGTGTAGCCGAAGGGCTAATACTAAAAGGTTTAGGGAGACGACATTAATAAACCAAGAACGAAGAACTGTTCCGTAAGACCGGAGTGCAAATACCGGTCCGAATAGGGAAGAAAAAGTGTCGCGAGTGGCGCCCAGACGGGAGCATAATTCCGCCCGTAAAAGTAAACCCTATAAAGGGAATAAATTACCTTGCGCACGAGGCCGGCTATCGAATCATCCGCCGGTAGTGTCTTCCCTACACCTATTTTCCACCCGTATAATTCGGAACATTCCGTCCCGAGAACCCTTAAAATTAACCGCTCGGCCTTTCCAAAACCGCCTAAGGAATCAGAGCAGTACGCGGCATAGTGCGAGAGTGAGTGACGCGATCGAGGAAAGTGGCGCGAACTCGGGTCGGCGCGAAACGGCGGCCGACGTAGAAGAAACAAAGCAGATAGGAGCACCCCGAGGTTATAGTCAAAGGTAAGTCGCATGCTTGTGCTAGCCAGTAACAGTCGTAGTAGTCACCACTTCTAGTTTTTCGATCTGTATATTTCCCATCCTTGCTTTCACTTGAGTACTATGGTTCTAAATTTCCATAACATTCCCTACTCAGTAATCTCTAGCTAATTGAATGTCGTTAAAAAGTAAAAAGAAAATGTGACTACATATTAGTCGAAATAAAGAAAAGGAAAAATTTAATATTGATTGTATAAGAATTGATGAAACATGAGTGAGACGCAGAGACGATTTAAATGTTTTGATATTGCCGTTTAGGGATTTTTTTTGTCGGGACCATTATAGTATTAACCATCTTGCTATTAGAGCTTTTTAATCTTATTAAGGATTAAGGCCTAGTTTTGGCTGTACACACAGAACTTTGTTTGTGCAGGAAGAGTGGAGTAGCCAGCTTCCTGTTGCTAACATTTCGTGGAGATTGGGCGGGCTCTTCTCCCCACCTATTGGAGCTACCTGGAAACTGGAAACAGTAAAATAATTATCACCATAATCACGATGCCTTTTCCATATACATCCAAAGAGAATGTGATGTCATGCTCCATTGGCTCTGTCATTTGACATGTTCGATTGGCTCCGTTCAGTGTCTCTGCCTAACTATGAATATAGTAACTATACTTATATCTAACGTATGTATGCCAGAGGTGCGCCGAGATGCGGCGGTGAATATCATAGCATTTTCGAGTGAATACTCTCAGATCACTATGAGAGCGGATTTCGCTGACAATCGCTGCTGAAATCTACTCAGAAATTAATCACAAACCGCTCTCAAAGTGATCCGAAAACGCTATCAGTGACCGTTCGGACGTACAATATGCAGGCTTATGGTGCTTCAAATTCCTATTTAAATTGTTTTATACGCATATAATACTATTTTTTAAATATACGTTAATTTTAATCAATAAGATTTGCTCATTCGTTTTCGAGCGCTTGGTCGAGACACAAGTGTTTTGTTGCCAGTCCGTGCAGTGCATAGCGACAAAGAACAGTGCTAATCCGCGTTCAAGGTTATCTTGCGCACTCTCCGCCCCGTCGAGGTTTCAGTATTTTTTGTTTCTGTTTCTGAGGATTGTTAGCCGGCCATTGACCAGTGAAGCAGTGTTCTTCTAGTAAGCCGTTACATATACAAGTTAAGTATTATTTTACGTTTCCTCATCTTGGTTCTCCTACTAACGTGCACTGGGCACGAGGCCCGTGCGAAAATGACTTCCCCTGACGGCGGTTCATCTCAAGGTGAGATGGACGTCGCAATATTGAAAATTCGCTTCGGTTGTAAACAGTTTAAACCAGGCAAGTGATATTGCTGGCTACGGGCCTTTTACGAAAGAGTATAGAGTGTATATTCCAGCCAACTGGGTTGAAGGCTACAGGGTAGTCTCTGATTCGAGTCTGAGTTGCGAGGACCTGCTGAAACATGGCACTGGCTGTTTCAAAGACCCCATGCTTAAGCCAGTGAAGATACTGAAGTGCAAACGTTTGCATTCAGCATCCGTCGCAGCTGACGGACCCTAACTTCTATACTAACTTATCTAGTGACGAAAGCGACTGTGATGAGCCCCAGGAAGGAACATCTCCTACTGTGTCTTGAAGCAATAGAAAATGGAGGAACATTTTCTCTCCCAAGCTACTTTGTAAAGTCCAGAAGATGTCTCCTTAAGGTCCCCCAAAAATGACTTCTCGAGGAAGTACTGGTGCAAAGCGAAGCAAGTCGCTCCCAGTCTCAGAAACCTGAGCTCAGAAATGGAGTTCCCAGCACTTCCAGGAACACCAAAAACCCCAAGTGTTCCCATATCTCAGCCAGAGAAAGAAAACAGCGCTGGCTTAATAAATTTCTCTGACATTGTGGACCGTATTTTTACAGCATTAAATATTTATAACACCCTTAAAAGAATCTTGATAAGCTTTCTTCCCGCAGTAAAAACATTCTTGATGCAGTTCACTGCAAAATGGCCCCTCCTTTAAGCGATTGTATCCTTTGATGGCTAATTCATCGAACGAGGTCAAGAATTTAATCACTGTTCTACAGTGGAATTGCAGAAGCATTATCCCGAAAATCGATTCCTATAAAAACTTATTAAATAACTTTATTAACGATGCATTTGTACTATGCAAGACATGGCTTATTTCAGAAATAGACCTTCACTCCCACGATTTTATTGTTATTCGCTTGGATTGAGAAGTCTCTTATGAAGGAGTGCTTTTGGAGATCAAAAAGAGCTATTCATTCAATCGAATTGACCTCCCCTCGACACCAGGTATTGAAGTTGTCGTTTGCCAAACCAGAATTAAAAGCAAAGACCTGTGAATTGCTTCCACCTACATCCCCCCTAGAGCTTCAGTAAGCCACCGACTGTTGTGCGATTTTGCGGAACTCCTCCCTGCACCGAGGATAGTTTTAGGTGTCTTCAACTCTCACGGTACGGCATGGGGTTGCCTTCATGATGATAATCGATCTACTTACTCCATGAGCTTTGCGACAACTTCAATATGACTATTTTGAATACGGGTGAAATGACACGGATCCCAGCCCTTCCAGCGCGTCTGAGCGCCTTAGACCTGTCCCTCTTTTCTACATCGCTGCGGTTAGATTGCATGTGGAAGGCAGTTTCTGATCCCCATATTTTTTTTAAGTTGTAGAGCCTTGATTTCCACTGCGACCATTTAAAGGAATATTGTGATATGACTCAATTTGATGTTATGCACCTCAGCTTTCCCTTCATAATTGAGATACGAAGGGCTTTGCCTGATTTTGCATATTATCCCAGTTAGAATCAACTCGTTTTATGATCTTTTTGATTTTATTATTCTGATCCCCATGGCAGTGACCATCTGCCAGTCGTAATTAATATTGCTAACGGTTCAGGGCCACCGAATACAATCAATGTTTCGTATGACCTCACACGAAATATTGATTGGAAGAGCTACGCGTCCGCGATATACGGAAAAGTAGAGTCGACACAAGAGCTTCCTCCGGAGAAAGAATATGGATTCCTGACTGGCTTGATTTTCGATTCCGCGATTCAAGCTCAGACTGAACGCGAACTCTCGCGGGCGTCCTCCCAACTCGTGGTGGGACACAGTACTGAGACGTGTACGCGGAGAAGGCTACGCGCGTATAAGATCTTCCGGGACGACGGGCTACCAGCCAGCTACCGATAGTACACGATGGCAGAAACGCGCATGAAGAGTTTGATGAAAGCCAAAAAACGTAGCTACTGGCGTCGGTTCGTCGACGGGCTATCGAGAGAAACATCGATGAGCACTCTTTGGGGCACAGCCCGGCGCTTAGCAAACCGAAACAGCACTGGCAAGAGTGTGGTGTGTTCAAACCGTTGGATATTCGATTTTGCCCAGAAGGTTTGTCCGGATACCGCCCCAGCACAGTAGATCTAACGCGCCGCGTCTCCTCACGATAACGCGAACAGAACACCGTTTTCGATGGTGGAGTTCTCACTTGCTCACTTATTACGTAACAATAAGGCCCCAGGGCCAGATAAAATCGAGTTTAACTTGTTAAAGAATCTGCCAGACTCTGCCAAGTGACGCTTGTTGAAATTATTTAATAAGTTTCTTGAGGGTAATATTTTCCCTTATGACTGGAGGCAAGTGAAGGTCATCGCCATCCAAAAACCAGGAACCAGCCTCCGACCACAACTCGTATCGACCGATTGCAATGCTGCCCTGCATCCGAAAGTTGTTCGAGATGATCTTGTTTCGCTTCGACAATTGGGTTGAAGCAACTGGCTTACTGTCAGATACACAATTTGGTTTCTTTGCAAAGGCAAAGTGACGAACGATTGTCTTGCGCTGCTCTCAAAAGAAATTCAAATAGCTTATGCTAGAAATGAGCAGATGGCATCAATTTTCCTAGATATTAAGGGGCTTTTGATTCAGTTTTTTTCAAAATTCTTTCTGAAAAGCTGCACCAGTAGGTATTTCACCGACTCTAAACAACTTTTTGCTAAACCTGTTGTCTGAAAAATACATGTATTTATCGCGTGGAGATTTATCAACATCACGAATTACCTAAATGGGTCTTCCTCAGGGCTCATGTCTAAGCCCCCTTCTCTACAACTTGTAACGTGAATGACATTGGCGAATGTCTTGTCAATTCCTGCACGCTAAGGCAGCTTGCAGATGACGGTGCACAGTGGGGCGAAACTGAAAAAAGACGGTCAAAAGTCTTTCCTGAGTTTCACAGATGTTTTCATGCTTTTATGTCTTCAGGAAAGTTTCCTAGGACTACATCCCACATCTTTTAGGATAAGCACCTTAATTTTTCTTAAGGTGCAAGTGTAACCTAAAAAAAATTTTTTTTTAGCTCGGCAACCAAAAATTTTTTTTTTGCGCGGAATCTTGTAGAGCAATTTATTTTGAACAACTTTGAAGAACATGTCTGCCATCTATATATTTTTCCTTAAGAGATATGTACGTTGCACCTTAAAATCAATTTTTCAACATTCTCTTCTACAACTTAATTTTTTCTACATTTGTATATTCTAGAAAGTTTTAGACACCGTCAAAACACACAACTTTTCTGAAGACTCCAATGATGTATAACATGTGTATCGGGATTTAAATCGATTTTTCTTTAAAAAATACTCTTTTTCATTACAAAATTTCTCAAAATTGTGAAACTTTGTGAACCAAAACTCAGCATGATTAGATTCGTCATGTTATGTAGTATTTGTAGGCGAAGTATAATAATCCGGACTTTTCGGGTTTTTTAGTTTTCTTACATTTTTATACTGTATAATGTATGGATATTTCGCAGTGTCTATAGAGCGGGCGTTAGTAAATCAACACGTAATAATACAGAATACTACACTCAATGCAAAATATATCTTCTAGTATCAACAATCAACATGTAAAAACAATGAAAGTGTATGAAGCACTTATTATACATTAGAAGTATTTTATATTGAACTAGCCAATACCCGCCGCGTGTTTCTGTGACTTTCAACGAAATAGGAGTAAACACAATTTGTTCCGAAGCGCCATGGCAGATAATCCCCAACCAATAGCACACAAACACGCTCCATAACAAATATCTACTACGTATAAATTTTTAGGGCAATCGGTTAAGCCTTTTGGGAGTCCATAAATCACATACATACAAACATTGACTTTTATATATATATATATATATATATATATATATATATATATATATATATATATATATATATATATATATATATATATATATATATATATATATATATATATATATATATATATATATATATATATATATATATATATATATATATATATATATATATATATATATATATATATATATATATATATATATATATATATATATAGAAGAAGATGCCTAAAACGATTAATCTTGGAAAGATTACATAATTTTGGTATTATCCCTCTCATTCTTCGTTCCAGTTACTCAAACATCCACATAACGCAAGCTCTGAGAGTGATTCAGAATGATATTTGCTTTGATGTGTGTTTTCTTTTATTTTCAATAATTCACAATAAAATATTCATATTACTAATGCAATAAATAATTGAATTACTGTTAAGCGTGTAATGTTCCCGCGTAAAAAGCAATTTGGTCGTCCTTCTAATGTATAATTAGTGCTTCATACACTTTCATTGTTTTTACATGTTGATTGTTGATAATAGAAGAAATATTTTTCATTGAGTTTAGTATTCTGTATTATGACGTGCTGATTTACTAACGCCCGATCTATAGATACTGTGAAATATCCATGCATTATACAGTATAAAAATGTAGGAAAACTAAAAAACCCGAAAAGTCCGGATTGTTATACTTCGCTTACATTTACTACATAACATGGCGAATTTAATCATGCTGAGTTTTGGTTCACAAAGTTTCACAATTTTGAGAAATTTTATAATGAAAAAGAGTATTTTTTAAAGAAAAATCGATTTATACCCCGATACACATGTCACACATCATTGGAGTCTTCAGAAAAGTTGTGTGTTTCGACGGTATCTAAAACTTTCTAGAATATACAAATGTAGAAAAAATTAAGTTGTAGAAGAGAATGTTGAAAAATTGATTTTAAGGTGCAACGTACATATCACTTAAGGAAAAATATATAGATGGCAAATATGTTCTTCAAAGTTGTTCAAAATAAATTGCTCTACAAGATTCCGCGCAAAAAAAATTTTTGGTTGCCGAGCTAAAAAAAAATTTTTTTTAGGTGACACTTGCACCTTAAGAAAAATTAAGGTGCTTATCCTAAAAGATGTGGGATGTAGTCCTAGGAAACTTTCCTGAAGACATCAAATCATGAAAACATCTGTGAAACTCAGGAAACACTTTTGACCGTCTTTTTTCAGTTTCGCCCCACTGTGCGGTGTGGTCTCTATTACAGGACTCAAAGCCCTCGATCTGCAAGGACCATTGCAAGATACCTTGGCGAATTTGTCTGCTTGGGCCCTCCAGCTGGGTATCGAGTTCTCCACAGAGAAAACTGAGCTAGTCGTATTTTCAAGGAAGCGAGAGCCAGCGCAACTACAGCTTCAATTAATGAGTCAAACTATTGTTCAGGTTTCAACTTTCAAATATCTCGGGGTCTGGTTCGACTCTAAAGAAACCTGGGGATGTCATATTAGGTATCTGACAGAAGTGCCAACAAAGGATAAACTTTCTCGGTACAATAACCGGAACACGGTGAGGTGCCCACCCATGAGACCTGATCATGCTGTACAAAACAACGATATTGTCGATGATGGAGTACGGGTGTTTCCGCTACGCTGTGAACAGACATTTCATCAAATTGGAGCGAATCCAATATTGTCGTTTGCGTATTGCTTTGGGTTGCATGCACTCGACTTATACGATGTGCTGGCGGGCGTCCTTCCAAATCGATTTTGGGACCTCTCATATCGATTGCTCATCCGATTCGATATCTTGAACCCGTTAGTAATTGCAAATTTCAAGAGGCTTGTCGAGCTCAATTCTCAAACCCGATTTATATCCTTGCACTTCGATATCAGGGCACGAAATATTAATCCCTCTTCATATTATCCCAACCGTGTCAATCTCCCTCATGCTTCTAATTCAACTGTATTCTTCGACACATCCATAAAGGACGAGATTCGTGGAATCCCGGATCACATACGTCCGCAAGTGATCCCAAGCATCTTTCATAGTATATTTCGAGAAGTCGACTGCAGCAAGATGTTTTACACCGACGGGCCACAATGGCTCCCCTGGCTTCGGTATAATTAATCAAAACCTCACCGCCTCATTTTCACTCAATGATCCTGCTTCAGTTTACGTTGCAGTACTTCCTGCTATTCAGTGTACCCGTGGGATCGTTAATACTTTGCCCAACGATCATTACTTTATTGTTTCGGATAGCCTCAGCTCAATCGAGGCTCTCCGTTCAATGAAATTTAGAAAGCACATTCCATATTTTCTGGGAAAATCTGGGACCGCGTGCGGCTTTATCTGTAAGATCGCACAAGATTACCTTAGTTTGGGCTCCCTCGCATTGCCCCAATGAAGAAGCGGACTCTTTAGCTAAGGCGGGCGCTTTAAATAGTGGCATATATGAAAGACCAATTTGCTTCGGCGAATTTTTCAGTATTACTGATCACCCTCGAAAGTTACATTCGATTATCCCTAAGTTCCCGGCTCATGTCCAATAACCACACGCTGGACACTCATCTCCGACGTATTGGGCTCGATGATAGCGGTATCTGCACCTGTGGCAACGGTTATCATGATATCGAACATATTGTCTGATCATGCGCCGAGTACTGTTCTGCCAAATCTCAACTATTGGATTCCTTTTGGGCCTTAATTTCGCCTGTTGGAACGGCTTGTTTCGGCGAGAGGAAAACGCTATTTTGGTAGCAGTTGACTGAACAGCTTCAAAACTGTAATATTTAATTCAGTAGGGAAATTATAAATGTACATTATCGACAAAAGGCTTACTTATTAGTGTTTAATTCACTCCCTATCCGAAACCACCAAACCCAATTGTGAGATCGCAACAGTTCTAATGGGGAAAACAAATACATTATATCATTCCATTAATATTTGCTTATCAGTCACCTACACTCAATAAATTCAAAGCTAGAATGTAACTGTTCGATCAAAGGATTCTGCAAAGATTACTAATTACATTGTATAAATTCGGGTGAACTATGAACTGCCTGTAATATGGCGAGCACGCTATTTAATTTTTCCCGATTCAGTGGTAGTGACAGTTCTTCTTGTCACTCTCGGTCCGTGTCCGGAATTCACGCCACTATACTCAGCCGATAGCCCACTGGTCTTATCAGCATCCCCTAATCTTAATAAAATTGAACCAAACCCTCTATTTCTAGTTTTAATGTGCTCGTAAAATGTTCCGCTTAGTTAATAATTAATTGCTTCAATATTCTCCCCTCCAAAAATACTAAAGTGCATTCCCGATCAGAAGAGCATAACAAAACAATAACACTATTATAACTATGGTTGATATTTATAACAACTCTCGACAAACATATGATTACGGCCTAAAAGCCAACTGTCAAAATCCACTTTGAATGTAAATTCCAGACAAACCATTACACGCCAATCACAGATGTTGGTAGTAAACGAAAGAGAAAAGTTTTCTCTTTCATAAACTGTTGCGAACTGTGCTCGACTAGTAACGGTTTGTCTGGAATTTCCAATCAAAGTGGATTTTGGGAGTTGGCTTTTAGGCCGTAGTCATATGTTTGTCGAGAACTGGAGCTATATTCAGATAACGGAATTCAAAGTGGATTGCGGACAGTTTTCTTTACTATCAATATTATAACATAATCTATTATGAGACCATCAATTTATGAATTGATCGTTTGTTACTAGGTCACTGTCATTAGATGATTATATCTAATACAGTTCTCTCACAGAGGATGTATATACTTTTGGAAAAAAATATATCTCATTTAGTTTTAACTGTGATAAAATCATTTCAAATTTTGATACAATTTTGTTATCATTAGCCAGGTTTTTGTTTTATTTTTTTTTGTTATTTTAACAACTAACCAGCTGGATTTATAACAGGTTCTGTTTCAAAATATTTTTGAAATGAATAACTCCAGGTGTTATAAATAAGTTATGCTCTTCTGATCGGGTTACTATATAAAAACACACAAAATGACCCCCCTCTAATCTTACGAATATTATATTATCCCCTCCTGTAAATGTGTAAGTTTACTGTAAAATTTGTTTAGTTTCATTATATAAAAACAAAATTAAATTTAAAGGTGTAACTCTCTCAGTTTTAAGCATAGCATAGCAAAAACGACCGCATGTGTAACCCTCTCATTTTTAAGAAATTCAAAATCGAAAACAAAGAAATAAATGGCACCTTTAAGCTAATGCAAACGTGCCTTATCAAACAAACGAATTGAATAAAAAAAATAAGATTTGCTCCTCCACGTAAAACAGGATTTCTACGTCATTGATGCTATTTGATCCGGGAATCCTGTATCCCCTAGAAGCAGCTGTCCTCATTCTTCCTCTGTGTCACACGCGCTAGCAGAGATTCATCCAGAAGAAACAAATTGGAAATCCCAATAATAGACCAGTCAAAATTCACCACAATGGAGCCCTTGTCAGCGCGCATATTTATAGGAAGCACTTGTGGCTAATCTTTACCACACACTGATAAACAATGGGACAGTAAAACCGTAAATCATTTATACTGAACTACCAACTACGCCTATCGTTTTTGCCACCCAGCTTGAAATCAGATCCATCTCAGATAAGCTTCCGCCAACGTCAATTGGATTTCGGGACTAGAAAGAAAGGAATAACTACCGCACGCAACTCAGATAATATGGATGAATTTTATTATTTGTTTACCCACAGATAACAGACAAAAAACTCACATCAATATAAATTGAAAGCCAGTGTCTCACTGCTAGGTTCTTTACAGACACAGTTAACCTCACTTTTCTTGACAGTTTGCTTGCACTGTTTACATGGACTTAGAAAAATTTGTGGACGACTAGATTTGCTCGAACCAAATCGTAAAGAATTTTTCTAAGTCCATGTAAACAGTACAAGCGAACTGTCAAAAATGAACACATTTGTGACGTCATCGTACTTCAACTGCCATCTACTCAACTGTACTTTGACAGCCGGCTACATAGCTAATCTATCGCTGCACTAAGGGACCGTTCATAAACCACGTAGACCGAATTTTGAGAATTTTTAACCCCCCCCTCCCCCCTAGTAGACCTTAGTAGACTTTTACCAACACCCCCCTCCCCCGTCAAAAGTCTACGTAGACTTTTAATTTTTTTTATTCGCGGCAAAAGTGAAATTAGCAAGAAGCCTATTATAATGTTTAATTAAAAATTAGCGTTTAGATTTATTTCAAGCTTTTTAAATGTTAAAGAAAGGTTTTTCACATTGGGTTTTTGTCTATGCTTGATCAAATCAATTAATACCAATTCAAGGTGCTTTCCAACGTTTGTGTAGCGGAATATTTCTTTTCAAGGTTACTCACTCAAGTATATGTAAAAAGATATATTGCTATAACTAGTTCAAATTTTGGCCGAAGTGCGACATACACTAACAATGCACAATTGCTAAACACTTTTTGAGCCTTACTGGTGCATTCAAAATTGTTAAATTATAAGAAACAATTACAAAATAATACTGTCGATGTGTACTATCATCTAGACTAAAATAATAAACCAGACATGTACACAAATTTTACTTTTCGTGAACAAATTTTAATATTTCTAAGATAATAAGATAATCTAAATTGCCTTATTTGGTTAAGGAGACGAAGCTATTTAAATCTTCCCAAAAATATTTATTTTTCTTATGTAATTAATAGCCATATCACCAGAGAGTATTATCGCAAAGTATCAAAGTTTAACTCCGAATATTTTCCAAGATAAATATAGTAGAACCGGTTTGCACGAAGTTGCGTAGGGTGTTTCAGATGATTTCACAGTCAAAATCTTCCGTCGAGAGGAATTCTGGGTGATCGTCTTTGGAACTGTTATTTTGTATTATTCCTAGATCAAAACTATATCAAAATATACGCAAGAAACAACAACGTGTTAGGTTGTCCAAAAAAATCATGGGTTCTGGGTTGAGTGGTCGCTTAACGAGTAGTTACCTCAATAGTGTACTAGCTTTGAAGTGTCTGCATAAATACACCTAGCTTAATAGACCGATATTTTGAATACAACTCTCTTTAAATCCCATTTATAATTAGTAATACGAGAATAATAAAAAATAAAAGTCTACGTAGACTTTTTCAAAGACCCCCCCCCTCCCCCCTCGTAGACAAACGTAGACTTTTGCCAGACCCCCCCGTCCCCCCTATGAGTCTACGTGGTTTATGAACGGCCCCTAACTACACACGTTTGTTAAGTGTGTATTAGTAGCTTGCTTGGTTAGAAATGGTTGTTGTAGGTTCTTACACGCGTTATTGATTTGATTCTAAACGTCTATGTTGTTTGAAGTTTATTTGTTGTATGTTGCACCGAATCGACGATTTTTTCAGAGTTCGATCGGGCAGCAACCTCCCGGAAACGTCCAGAAGCAATAACCAGAAACAACAGATTAGAAAGTTTGTTTACGCAAAACGTTTTATGTCAGCCTGTGCACGCTTAAGAAGTCGACTGATAAGTCGACATAAAATGAAATTTACTGTGAGCTGTGTTTACCAACACTGCCTTTGAGCGGTGAAGTAATGATGGTAAAGGCGACTCACATGGGATGTTCGATTGATGTGCACCGGTGTAGTGGAGTGCACTGGTTTTGCACTTTCTAGCTGAAGTGTCAATGGAATATGCCCAGTTTTCTACACTTCTGCTAGATAGTACAAAAATGGTGTAGTACCAGTGTACTTCACTACACCGGTGTCAATCAATCGAAAAATCTAACAGTAAAAGTCAAATGATGTCGACTTGGTCAGCGTGCACAGACTAATGTCCTGCAATGTAGTTTGTGATTAAGACGAAACTAAGTCAGGTCCTAACCCCAACTACTGTCAAATTGTATGAACTGATAGCCACTGGCTCAGTTTTGGGGGCAAACGGATGTGGCGTAAAAATCAGCTGCAAAGCCTGCCGAAATAGAAGAATTGAAAAGATTGAGTTTTTTGTAAAAACATAAAATGTTCTTATTAACGTTTCTGCTCCAAAATTAATATTCTCCAGGAGAAACCGTTCAAATGCGTAAAAGTTCTAATGTGAAGGAAGTAATATTATCAGCTTTGATGTGTAGTTTCATCACACAAATTCTCCATTTTTCTTCTTTTATTTGACTTAACTATCACAGTAAATCTTCTTTACTCCTCTTGATCAGATCCATCGGCTAACCCCTCGAAAACGGCCTGGACGAAAGCGTTGTCAGTGAAAAAATTCCTTGCGGTCGAAGGGCAAAATTAGATGGTTCACCACCCATCGCCAGACTGGGACCACTGGCAGTGCAACTGTTTTCCAGAATCTCCTCATACGACTGGCACGGGACCGCACTGAAACCTCCTGACACGATTGACTCCGCCAGGAACTCGTACGCCCGACTATGTGCACAAGCACCGGAGATATCAACCCCGCATCCAGGTTGGATACGACCGCCATTTGGATAGAATGCCGTTTGTCCCAGCGGTAGATCGAAGCCCAATAATCCCGCATTCGTGTGGATTGTCTCCACATAGACCGCATCGGTCGATCTGATTCGGTCCGAACTGGCGTACGAAAACAACGGGAAAGCGGGATCCAATCCGAAAATTGTATTCAAGCGGCCGAGTTGAAAGAATCCAGCATTGCCGGCGGCGTGAGCCCCCAAACTGTGACCCGCTATACTGATGCTGTTGAACGAGATGCCAGTGTTCGCTTGGATGAAGTTGATAAACGACGAAACCACCGAGCCGACGGAAGCGACTCGTGTGCGAGCGAGTGGATAGTTGATGGTATTGGCACCGATTCCCCAGTCCACGGTTATTACGTTGAACTCACCTCGGGTCATCCAGGCATTCGTGAGAATCGTGTTGACCTCGGAGAACCCATCGTTGTTCCATCCATGGATAATAAACCGGGTTGGATGGGCAGGGTTAAAATTTGAACTGGTCAGCGACTCGACGATGTTCAGCGCGATGATCTGCGGTGTTGTTGGATTCAATTTTGTATACAGACGAAAAATTGTGTCCGTTGATGCCGTGAATCGATTCTCTGGTTCTTGTGCCTCGGGAATGTTGTAAGGATTAAGACTCGCTAAGTGTAGCCGGCCATTGGCATCTGGAAGCAGGCTCCATTTGTTATCCACCGGTTGGTCAAGTGGAGCAGCAGTAGCTGTTAATATAGATAGCAGAAGATTTGTCAGAACAGGCTGTGGGTAAGTATAGTCACAAACTACAAACCAAATGCCAGTAATCCGAGCAGCACGACAGCAATTGACTTTACCATCTTATCAAGCTATCGAAAAAACTAAAGTGGACACTTACCAGCTAGAAACGAAATCCTTATATAGTACCTAGTTCACAAACCTTATCACAGTCCCTTCAAGACAGTATCACGCGGAAGTGAGTAGCGAACATCGGCAGACAGCAATATCAATAGGTGCGTAAATACAACGGGCGTTTCAAGGGTGGTTTGTATCGGTTAAAAAACTTAACAGGTCTCTTCCCAAAGTTTTAGTAAAATTTGACCACTTTTTCAGTTTAAAGTCTTCTACACATCATGGTGACTGAGAACATAGTTTGAAAGAAACCTGTAAATGTCCATTGAATCTGATGTAACAAAAGGCATCCATCAAATATAACGAAATGTTATATGCGATATAAAAATTACATGGCCCTAGAGTCCTTTGAAAAAAAAAAAATGTCAACCGGAAATACTGAGATTCGAGTCGACAATCAGCAACTCTTTGCTCACTGAGCATACCTCTGTATTAACTGAACCATACTGACATACAGTTGCTAAAACATGTGAAATTTTATGATCAGCCAGAAAATTATGATGCGAAGATATTTACGTCAACCGTAATGTTAATATTTTTAAGTGTTTTAACTATAAATGATCCGTGAAAAACTCATCGCAATATCTTAACAAAAGTTGCATAAATCGAGATGTAGATTATAGTATACTATCTTGAACTTGGTTTTTACTTGGTATGTATTTGAGATCTATTCAAATGAAACTTGGTTGGTGTTTTGATTTCTTAAATCCTTCTTGAACCTAATAAACTTCTACCTGATACCCGATAACGCTATTTTACGTACGTTACTTTACGCCAAAAACATTTTTTTACATTACGTTCAATAACAATTCAAATTGGAGGCCAATTAAAGTTTGAAGTACGGCAGACACACCTACAAATACCGTGAATAGAAATTTTGGAGATTTAAGCTTGGATCGTTAGATATACAGAAGTAAAATACAGTCCGCTGAATCCGCTTCAAAATAGAAATACAACCTCTCTTCCTATACACCGTCACACCATCGCATAATGCCATGGTGCGTCATCTTATGCTTCAGTGGCAGGTAACGCGGCTAAAAGAATGATGGCTGCCACGCCTCTAATTCCATCTTCACACAAAGCTCCCTTTACTCGAATGGATTCAGGTAACATAATGGATGAAAAATGGATTGTTTTTGCATCAATCAATGCTTCAATAGATGACTGCAATGGTAAATTCTACCTCCATGTTTGAAGCTTTTCAAACTAGATGGGAATTTGCTAACAAAATTGTAATGAATTTAAAGTTTAATAATTTCTAATGTAAAATTGCGTGCTGAATCCGAAAATGAGGTCCAAAATATTTACAGTAGAACAGTTTTCGAGTTACAGTGAAAAAATGAATTTTACCTTTAAAATTAAAAGTACGTTCAGTAAAATCCAAATATCTTCGGTTGGTAAAGGTAATTGAATGCACTTTCGATCGTTAGAACATTTTGTTTTAAAGCGACTACTGGTTCTGACGTCATTTACGAATCTATTGAACTTTTTCTTACTTTTAGTTTTTAAAGACAAATGAGTGTGTGATCAATATTTTCGGCAAGATAAAGCAATCCTAAAAATTATATTTTTATTGGAAATTAAAGCCTGCTAATAACCAATGAAAATAAGCCGATGAATGAAAAAAAAATCCGATGAAAATTGCGAAAGTTATTCAATTTTTTGTAAAATGGCAATCTTTGTGTTTCTCTCAGGCATGTCCAAACACGCCACGGCACCGCGTGCTGCATTAGAACACTGCAACCGGGCGTATTGAGATTAGCACCCCATACCAGTGCTCGATGCGAAGCACCGGTGGATTGCGAACGAAGCACCCGTGTCGGTCGCGGTGTTTTATTTTCGACCCGGTGCTTGCATAGTTCGGGAAGCACTCGTGCCGGGTGTTTAAAAATTTTAGAGACACCGGAGCCGAGTGCTTTCAACTTCGGTTAACACCTCGGAAATTCTTTGCCTTTGCACCCGAAAGAGAATTTTCAAACCTGCTAGCATCAAAATAGCAGAAAATACAGAACCTCAATGCATACGGATATCGCACATAGGGTGTTTAGCTTATTTTCAACTCATTCCTATTGTCAGAAATTGGATGCTATCTTTGTTCAATTCATTCATTTCGGTTCAATAGTACATTTATAACTGTTGGGATTTTTGTTATTACAAGGGATTTGCTACTGATTTTTGGACATCCTATTCGGTATCCTGTATAATAGGATTAAAAAAGACAAGTCACGCCGAGATGGACCCTTCCTAGGAGATTTTTTTACGTAATTTACTCTTTCCCAGTCTGTCTGTCTAAAGCACTATTTACACCTATCCAATCCGTTTCGGTGCCGGTTCAGTACCGTGCACGGACGCCAATATTCTTTCATACAATCCAAATGCGAGTATTCACACTTGTCCGGCACGGCACCATCCCGGACAAGTGTATATGCTCGCATGTGATTTTATGAAAGAATATTGGCATCCGTGCACGGTACTGAACCGTCATTGGATCGGATCGGAAAGGTGTAAAGTTGGCTTAACTCTTGCTGTCGTTCTCTCGCCGGACTCTCTCTTGCTGAATCACACGACTTATATGATTTCTTTTCATCACACGAAAAAGGATCCAGTGTTTTTGCTTATTTAGTGTTCGATTGTCTTGCGCGTAGTTCGGTGTTGCGTGTTGTGCGGTAATTAAAAAATAGAGTCGAAAAATGTCAGCAATGAAGCGTCCTAAGCTCTCAAAGGATGTGGCAAAATTAGTCACTGAGTGTTTCGTAAGAGAAGGAGAGGGAACCCCTCCAAAGTGTGTCATGTGTTCAAAAGTGATTATGACCGACAAGTTGAACAGTTTAAAGAGGCACCTGCAAGCGGTACATAGTGATGCCTACAACGATATGGTTAATTCTGCGGATGTAGAAAATTGCCGACCTACACGAAAAATTCCCATGGTCTCCGTCCCCATCGATAACAAGTTGCTGGTGGATTTGACTGTGAAAATGGTTACGACAGGTGGCTTAGCGTTCAATATGCTCGATCAACCCGGCCTAGCTGATTTGCTTGGCACGCTAACCAAAGCTTTGAAAGTACCGAATATTACCCGTAAAACCATTCCAGAGGATGTAGAGAAAACTGCGCTGGCGTTTAAACGAGAAATGAAAAATGAGCTGAAAGGCAGAATGATCTGTTTGAAGGTGGACTCTGCCACCCGTAAAGGTAGAAACGTGATTGCTGTTGCCGTACAGTTTATAAAGGGTCGCACATTTGTTTTGAGAACCATGGGAGTGTATGATTACAATGCTTCTCAAACTGCTGAAGCATTAAAAGACGAGATAATACGTGTAGTAAACACGTTTGATGTTGACACTAATCAAATATATATTATTTCATGGACTTGTTGACTTTTCTCGGTGAAAATGAAAACTTCAAATTTTCCCATTACTACACGTAACGTTTCGGCTTACTGCTCTTCAGCCATCGTCGGACGCATAAACTTATATCACTAATCAAATATAATCAAATATATTCGATTACTACTGATAACGGAGCAAATTATCTCAAAGCTGGTCGACTTATTCATGAAGCTCAAAAAGGATGCGATTTTATTGATTACGACATAGATCTTGAAGAAATTGATGAACATGACTGCGATGGAACCATTGAGGAGGAATCTACTCTGGAATTTATTACGAACGCAATTTCTGATAGTGTTAGATGCGCAGCTCATACTTTACAGCTCTGCGTATACGATGCAATCAAGAAATTGAAACTAAAACCAATTTTAGACAAAATAAAAGCTACTGCAAGGCAGCTTCGGACGAAGCAGTAAGTATCATTGATCAGTAATTACGTACAAGCCTGCATTGGTTCTTCTGGTTTGTACACCTATCTGTATGTGTGTATGTGTGTATTTATGCGTCTGTTAAAATGTCGATTTTGTCAATTCGTATATTGTAGTGAAACTGTTCTAGGGTTGTTCACCCAATGTTTGCGATAGTGGGTCGTACGTCTATAACATGGTGCTATAATGTACTTTTCAAATGATTTTGTGTAGGTTGTAAATTTCATCACATGCAAACGCAAAAACAAGTATATCTACAAAATCCTGATTTTTAGCAAAAAAAACCTCGGCACTAACAAATTCACTACGCTGTCGTTTTCTAAGCGTTTTTCATTGCAATGATTCTGCAAACCAGAAGAATTCAACATTCCATTGAAATGCTATGTTATGTTCTTTTGTTAGAAATACTTTGGTACTTTACGATTTTTCATAAAATTGCTCTAAATTTTTATAAAAGAACGTCTTCTTTTTCAATAAAGATTTAGAGAGAACAATTAGTTCCGAAACTAACAACCAGATCATCAGAAATGGTTGAAAATTGCCAGAGATACTCAATTATTCCCAAATTAGAAACTCGCTGAAACCATTGAGGGATTAGTGTGGCAATTTCGCATACCATTGGATTCTTTAATTACTTCCATATTTTATTCTTCCTATTTTGACTCCAAATTTAACTTACTTAATTTTTAATGTATACGCAATCGTGTAAAAAAGGTCGATTTTTTGAAAATTGATTGATTGATTGATTTTATTGGAGCGGGTTTTTTGAAAATTGTTCATGAGACATGGCATGCAAAATTTTTTATGCATTCATGTGAGCGAGTTTATAATTTGGGGAAAATTGAATAATTCTAACATTTTCAACTGATTTCCAAGATTTGCAAGTTATGAGATACGAAATTATGTGTTCTCTCTAAATTTTTATTGATACAAAGCCGCAACTTTACAAAACGGTTGAGCTATTTACATATTTTACTTGAAAAAATATCAAAATAATGATTAATTATGCGAGTATCAAAACTTCTTCCTGGAAATTAGCTATAAAATAATTGAAATGATTTCTCTCGTACTTATTAGAACTAAAATAAGTAATAACGGAACTATTTCTATAGTTGAGTAAGCGGTTATAAATAGCTATTGGGAAGCTTTCAGCACGTTCATTGTATTCATGGATCAATCTTTTAAAGGTAGTTTTCCTTAGGGAAAGGGAAGCGAACGTTGGTATGTTTCCCCAATATTGTTTCAGCTTAAAGTTGAATATATATTTTTTTGCATTTTTTCATGCAATTCGCGTGTAGGTCTCTTCACTAAACTCATCAATTTTTTCACGAGATTCGTGTTTGTTTCAAATGTGTATTACACCGCAATTTTACTGTACTTTTAATAGAGCTTCTCTTCATACACCAAGGTTCCGTCGGATTTTTGAGCAAAGTGGAGTGAGCGTCCCTAAGTTAGACTGCGATACACACTAGAATTCCGCATATATTATGTTGGAATATTTTGCAATGAACGAACAGTTTCTCAAAGACTTGATCGAAGAAAATAACAATATTAAATTAACTGAAAAAGACTGGCAATTTATAAAAGAATTCGTCCGATCATTTCATCCAGTATATAGCGCAACAGTTCGTCTACAAAATGAAACAATCATTATGGGAGACTTCTTCTTCATTTGGCTAGAATGTGTGCTGCAACTGGAGGAAATAAATAGTGATATGGCTTTAACTCTGGTCGCAGCTATGCATACACGTAAAACAGTTATGTTTGAAGGAAAAGCCTTTCTTGCAGCTCTATACCTTGACCCTCGCATAAATTATGCAGAATCAGAATTTCTCACGGAAGATGAAAAAAGTGTTGGTCTAGCTCACTTAAAATGATTTGGGAAAGAATCAAGGGTAGTGATAATGAATTGATTACATCAGCTGACGTTCCATCATCTTCAAATACTCCAGTTTCGCGTATCGAAGCAATGTTGAGAAAAAAAGATTCAGTAATAGATCAGTCAAAACAAACAGTGGATACTAAACTGAGAGAAATGCCACTACGACGTCGAATGCCATCATCAGGTTCAGTCATCGAATATTACTGGAACCAAAGAAGGACCGAGCCTATCCTTTACTCCCTGGCACAAGTCGCTCTTGCTGTACCGTGCACTCAAGTTTCTGCTGAACGTGCGTTTAGCGCATTAGGTTTGATACTGACTGATAAACGTTTGCGCCTTAGTGATAAAAATTTGCCTAATATTTTATTTGTCAAGTTGAACAGCGATCTTTTCGAAAAAATGGAAGGTAGTATTCCATCTAACTGATATCTTTTTTTATATTATTATATTTTTTATTTATTTTATACTTTGTTTACGATGAGTTTTGCTTTTGAAATCTGAAATAAAAGATCATTAAAAAAAACAAGTACCACAACTTTTATCTATAGCTCGCAAATGATGAAAGATAGTTTCCTGTTGTCTTTACATTCTACGACTTTACAACTGTCTACTTAAAAAAGAATTTAATGGATAACCGGGAGTAATTGACATTTTGTAAGTATTTGATTTTTCTAAGAGTGTTTTGTTTTGTTTCATGGCTTAAAAATATCTCCTAATCCAACATGCTTTGCATTGAAAAAACGTACGCATAAATGTAATAAAATAAAAGAAAATAAATTAAAAAACCTTTTTTTATGCTGTATAATTAGAATAAATAATATTCCTAATTTTTTCAGCGACGTAATATTCGGCCAGTGGTGTTTCGATATAAAAAATTACTGGAATGTAAAATACGACTCCAGCACCATCATCAATCTATATCCTTAATGATCACAAAGTACCAAGCGCGTTCATTCATTTGAACGCACCAAACTGCGATGTACAAAACTTCCCAAAAGACAGCAGTAACACGGCGACTATCGCCACCGAAATACATGCTGGCGTGTTTACCGAAACTAAAGACACTCGGTCGCGGTGCCTGCTGAAGTCAGAAGCACCTCGGCTGCGGTGCCTGCCGAAGTTAAAAACACTCGGGTCGGTGCTTTGCCGAAACATTAAGCGCGGTAGCTGGATATTATGCGTCGGCATCGACACCGGTGCCTTTGTCGCTACGACTGGTGTTTCTTCTCGAGCACCAGTATGGCGTGCTGAAATGAATGCTCTCGGTGGCGTGTTTATTGGCAGAAGTGCGTACCGTGCAGTACCGTTCGGTGCTTTTGCCATGCCTGGTTTCTCTGGGTCAACTTATTGAACCGTCTCGATTCCAATTTTTTCTGGGGCTTGTTTAATAATATATAAGGGACATTCTGTCAGAATTCTGTTAAACAAGTAAATGGAGGAATTTTGAAAGAATTTAATGTATTGTAATATTCGAACTCGTTTATCGAAATGATTAAAGACTTCTGATAACAATAATTTCAGGCTCAATGAAATTATAAGTCATCGAATGATTGGTATGCAATACTGCGTGTAATATTTACAAGTGTATTACATAAAATAACACTCTTACGATACAAAATTCGTTGTAAACTAAACCCGCACACGTTATAAAATTCGTATTTTGAAACGCTAATTGGGTTTTGTACAATGTTAATACAAACTATACGAATCCGTAGACATATGTGACACTACATACGTCAAGTATTATAACATAATTAATTTTTAAAACTTTTAATTTGTGTTCCTTCCTAGACTTATTTTAGGTTTAAAATCTGAAAATCGGAACTTAACAATGATTTAAAGAACGTAGAATATTTTTTAATTGCACTTAGATGTTTTACGCAATATATTGTAGTATGTTGAAGTTTTGTGACCCAGTACAGTAAAATCGGTACATCATAGAAGCCAATATGAATCCAATATACTTTCAAATTATAAACTTTTAAACGTTTTAATAGTGTAAAATAAATTGTTAGTAGAATAAAACGTGACGAAATAGGTGGATAAGTTATCATTCGTGAAGCTAGTGCCCGAATTTAGCATTTTGCACAGTCATAAGCTTCCGATGTGTGTATCAAGGCATTGTGGAGCGTGCAGTTTACAATGTGTTTTGTACATATACGATTCTGTACATGTAAATATTATGCGTATTTTTTATGCCGAATTTTTGATGACAGTACTCCACTGAGGCTGAAATTATTGTTATCAGAAGTCCTTAATCATTTTGATAAACGAGTTCGAATATTACCCCACATGAAATTCTTTCAAAATACTTCCATTTACTTGTTTAATAGAATTCTGACAGAGAGTCCCTCATATATTATTAAACAAGCCCTAGAAAAAATTGGAATCGAGACGGTTCAATAAGTTGACCCAGAGAAACACAAAAATTGCCATTTTACAAAAAATTGAATAACTTTCGCAACTTTCATAGGATTTAAACTAACAAGTGCTTATTTTCATTGGTTATCAGGAGGCTTTAATTTCCAATAAAAATATATTTTTTGGATTGCTTTATCTTGCCAAAAATATTGACCACACGCTCATTTTTGTTCAAAAACGACGAAAAATTAAGAAAAAGTTCAATAGATTCGTAAATCACGTCAGAACCAGTAGTCGCACTAAAACAAAATGTTCTAACGATCGAAAATGCATTCAATTACCTTTAATTCAATGTAATAATACTTCATATCGATGCACCACAACCGAAGATATTTGGATTTTACTGAACGTACTTTTAATTTTAAAGGTAAAATTCATTTTTTCACTGTATCTCGAAAACTGTTCTACTGTAAATTTTTTGGACCTCATTTTCGGATTCAGCATACTATTTTACATTGAAAATGACCACCAGCTGATTTAGTTCAGAAATGCTGTAAACTAGTGTAATCATTGATTTTTTTTAATGTGCAAAGACGAATTTTTCAACTTCTGGGGGGTACATGATGTGCATATGGCCGTGGTGACCGAAACTTTGCATTGAAAATGCTTTATTCTCAGTACCGTTCGGGCACAGTGGGCCTAAGTCAGGGGCCCAGCATTTTGGGGGCCTCCCACTGAGGATGGATATAAATCCATATTAACGCCTGTGTTCTAAAAAAGATGCACTCGAATATTTGTAACTCCTCAGTGCCTTTTTAAAATGGCACAAATTTGAATTGAATGTCATTTATGGTTGAAAGTTTATACTGGCATTGTTTTATCAATATCCTAATGCATCATATCGATGAATCGGTAGCAGAGTAGTTCGGAATCGCACATTGATTAGTATCCCATGTGATTAACACTCGGAATACCAAGGGGGTAAAAAGTTACGCGGACTACCAAGGGGGTCTAAAAAAATGGGAACGCTTACTTTGACCGATCATATCTCCGCCGTTACATAATCGATTTTAAATCTGTCTTCACCAATAGAAAGATATGTCTTTTGTGAATACGTCATATTAAAAAATGGAAGAATAGAGTTGTCTACCGTAAGTTACAGTAAAAAGAGTATAACAAAGTCAGTGAGAAAAAAAATGGGAACGCTTCTTTGACTTGCCATATCTTAGCTGTTTGCTCACCAATTTTAATTCTTTCTTCACCATTGGATAGGTAAATCTTTTATAAAACAGTGAACAAAGAATGATGGAAATCAAATTTGTATATCTGAAGTAATTGTAAAAACAGTAATTGAGAGTCAGTACAGACGAAATGACTTTTTCTGTTCAAACAATCGTATCACGACCGTTTGTCAACCAATTTCAATTTTCCTTACACCAATGCAATCCTTAGAGCTTCTAGACTTGTAATATATGCAATAAATAGTAGATTTTCAAAAATTACTATACTTTTTCGAGTTTTTAGGAGATAGGATTTTTACAATGTACGTAGCATACGGTTGATTGAAATTCTTTGCGACTTGTTAGATTTACGGTTTGAAAATTACCTGTTTACTCAATAGTTCTACATATTATACATGGATATTATTATATCAAAATGATTGCACGAACGTGGAGAAACACATTATTGTATGTAAGTTACTAAATAATAGAGTGTGTTAGGACGATCCAGTAAATACGAAGAAGTTCAGAATTTTAAAATATTCGTCATATAACTTTAAATTTGAAGCGATGACCTATACATTTTAATACATCAGTCGATTGTAATTGATGGCGGCTACAATTTCTGAAAAAATATATTTTCTCAAAAAATAGCCAAAAGTACGTAGAAGTACAGAAATTCCATTTAGTTGGCAAATAACGTCAAGTTCAAAGTGATGGCCTATACCTTTTTATATACCAATCGATTATAATTGATTTTGGTTACAATTTCTGGAAGAACGATTTTTATATTTTCTCAAAAATAGACAAAAGTACGTAGAACTACAGTAATTTCATTTAGTTGACAAATAACTTCAAGTATTCAAAGCTATCACCTATGCAATTTATACACCAATCGATTGTAATTGATTTTGGCTACAATTTCTTAAAGAACATATTTTTATATTTTCTAAAAAAAATAGCCAAAACTACGTATAAGCACAGAAATTTCATTTAGTGGGTAAATAACGTCGAATTTTAAGGGATGATTTATACTTTTTTATACACCAATCGATTGTAATTAATGGTGGCTACAATTTCTGAAAGAACACATTTTTATATTTTCTCAAAAAATAGACAAAATACGTAGAAGCACGGAAATTTGATTTAGTTGGCAAGTAAGGTCAAATTCAAAGTGATGACTACACTTTTATATATACCAATCGATTGTAATTGATTTCGGCTACAATTGTTACAAGATAAACTTTTTATATTTTCTTAAAAAAACGACAAAAATACGTAGAAGTACAGAAATTTCGTTTGATTGACAAATAACTGCAAATTAAAAGGGAAGACCTACACTATTTATACACCAATCTATTGTAATTGATGGCGGCTACAATTTCTGATAGAACAATTGTTTATATTTTCTCAAAAAATAGCCAAAAATACGTAGAAGTACGGAAATTTGTAGTTATGTGCCAATCAGACGAAATTTCTGTACTTCTACGTATTTTTGTCGTTTTTTTGGGAAAATATGAAAAGTTTCTCTTGCAGCAATTGTAGCCGAAAGCAATTACAATCGATTGGTATATACATAAAAGTGTAGGCCATCACTTTGAATTTGACCTTATTTGCCAACTACATCAAATTTCCGTACTTCTACGGATTTTGTCTATTTTTTGAGAAAATATAAAAATGTGTTCTTTCAAAAATTGTAGCCGCCATCAATTACAATCGATTGGTGTATAAAAAAGTATAAATCATCCCTTAGAATTCGTCGTTATTTGCCCACTAAATGAAATTTCTGTACTTGTACGTATTTTTGGCTATTTTTTGAGATAATATAAAAATTTGTTCTTTAAGAAATTGTAGCCAAAATCAATTACAATCGATTGGTGTATAAATGGAATAGGTGATAGCTTTGAATACTTGAAGCTATTTGTCAACTAAATGAAATTACTGTAGTTCTACGTACTTTTGTCTATTTTTTGAGAAAATATAAAAATTGTTCTTCCAGAAATTGTAACCAAAATCAATTATAATCGATTGGTATATAAAAAGGTATAGGCCATCGCTTTGAATTCAACATTTTTGCCAACTAAATGAAATTTCTGTACTTCTACGTACTTTTGGCTATTTTTTGAGAAAATATAAAAATGTGTTTTTTCAGAAATTGTAGCCGCCATCAATTACAATCGACTGGTGTATTAAAATGTATAGGTCATCGCTTCAAATTTAAAGTTATATGACGAATATTTTAAAATTCTGAACTTCTTCGTATTTACTGAATCGTCCTAACACACTCTATTATTTAGTAACTTACATACAATATTGTGTTTCTCCACGTCCGTGCAAACATTTTGATATAATAATATCCATGTTTAATATGTAGAACTATTGAGTAAACAGGTAATTTTCAAACCGTAAAACTAACAAGTCGCAAAGAATTTCAATCAACCGTATGCTACGTACATTGTAAAAATCCTATCTCCTAAAAACTCGAAAAAGTATAGTAATTTTAGAAAATCTACTATTTATTGCATATATTACAAGTCTAGAAGCTCTAAGGATTGCATTGGTGTAAGGAAAATTGAAATTGGTTGACAAACGGTCGTGATACGATTGTTTGAACAGAAAAAGTCATTTCGTCTGTACTGACCCTCAATTACTGTTTTTACAATTACTTCAGATATACAAATTTGATTTCCATCATTCTTTGTTCACTGTTTTTATAAAAGATTTACCTATCCAATGGTGAAGAAAGAATTAAAATTGGTGAGCAAACAGCTAAGATATGGCAAGTCAAAGAAGCGTTCCCATTTTTTTCTCACTGACTTTGTTATACTCTTTTTACTGTAACTTACGGTAGACAACTCTATTCTTCTATTTTTTTAATTCGACGTGTTCACAAAAGACATACCTGTATAGTGGTGAAGACAGATTCAAAATCGATTATGTAACAGCTGAGATATGACCGGTCAAAGTAAGCGTTCCCATTTTTTTACCCCCTTGGTATTCCGAGTGTTAAACCTTCAAAGCGTATCAGACATCCAAGCGGAATGATTCTAGAGGCAGGAAACCGATCACGCCAACGTCAGGATGGTACTTAACCAATTCAAGCGACGCACAAGCCTTTCGGTTCAAGTTTTCATTTAGTCTAAGGAAATTCAATGACATAATTTGGACTGCAAGTATACGAAGTTCGGAAAGGACCGAACCGTAGCGATAAGATGATGGCCAATCAATCTGTGCGTGGCAAGCATTCTTCGGATGTGGAACAATGATTCAGGTTTTCATCACAACGGTTAAATCTACAAAAGTAAACTCTCTAAAATCTGCTTTTCCACTATTCCTGGACTCTCTTAAACAGGTACGGAACCAATAATGTTGTTAGCCTCAAAGAGGTCAACCTTCAAACATTACAGAACTTCGCACAATCATGTTTAAAAGGAGCAACCTCATTCTTTTTGTCACTAATAATCATTTTTTTCTGACTATAAAGAAACCTTGTGATCCTGAAATCAAATGGTTTAAATTTTACAAAGTAGTTTACATATGTTACATTTAAAACCTTAGTTTACGGTCAAAATATGATCCGCTTCCGGTACGAAAGATAGCTTGAATTGTTCAGGCTTGGTAGTTAACCACCTATAAAATGTAAGTAGGTAGATTCTTATTAGTTAAAATGTATCGTTTAATTCTTTTTTAGCCTCATTGCAAGCCGATCATAATAAACGAGTATACCAAACGTCTATTGAATTATTTAACAAGGAGCCTAGGCAAGATTAGGTGAAGTGAAAATTTCATTGGAATTTCATTGCTCTCAATCAAAAGGTTCTAAACAACTTCAAACGGGACAATATTACTGCGCGCTAGTAGTAACTCCCGTAGAATAAAAACCAATTAATTTTATTTGACATTGAAATCTATTGTTTGCATTTTTGAGCTTGACGTCTCTATTGCGATCAAGATGGCCGTCATACGCTGATCAGAAGAATTCGAAACGTTAAGCCCAACAAATCATACAAGGTCAAATGGTATACTTGACTCGTACTCCTGAGCAAATGCATTTCCAATTCCTAGCTATATTCCTTTCTTATAGATTGGATATTTTTTAGCTTTAGAGTTAGTCCTTTTTCCTTTTTTATGTTTTTAACGACATTCAATTAGCAAAGGACTGAAAAATGAAGTACATTTTTCAATATTAAGAGCTATGGTTTTAGAAAAGCGTGAAAAGAGTCATATGAGCACATGTCGGTTCCGACAGCATTAAGTAACAAGTTTCTTTACGCTCGTCCGGACATGCCGTAGACTCAGGTGATTCGCATATCTAATACCAAAAGATCCTAACTCCTTCGGTAGCAGACAAAGGGTTAAGTCACCGGTAAACTCTAGGCTTGCTCAGATGACCCCTTCCACGCTTTTATAAAATATTCTTCCTTCAACCCCTTGCTCTCTCTCTCTCTCTCTCTCTCTCTCTCTCTTGAGTACTATGGCTCTTTTGCTTTAGAGCTATGAGACGAGAACTCCGAAAAAATTAACGAAAATACAAACGAACAACGATTCAAATCAACAACAAATATTGCTTAGTATATTTTATCAGCATTTTGAGAATTGGGATGTGTGATACTTTACTTATTTCTTTCGAATCGCCTATATATTAAAGACGCTTGGCTACTATAGACTCTACATTTACAAGTTCAGATTGAAGATGTGGAAACCGTACTAGTAAAAATAATCAGGAGCACTTATTCTTCTTGACACGGTCACTCCGGTATCGTCCTGGGCCTGTCGATACCCGCCGATGAGGGAAGACGCCAGCAACCGCTTTATCAGAAATTAACTTGTACCATGAAAATTATTCATTTATTCACTTTGTTGTGTGCACTAAAATAAATATAAGAAAGTTTTTGGATCTTGAACATAATCTAGCAAAAAACGAAGATAAATTATGTTGCTTTAAGCATTAGAAACGATGCACATATTCCCTCACTGAAGCGGATCATACAATAAAATTAGTATTTATTTCTAACATTTCACTTTAGTAACATTGATAACACTAGTTTACAAGAAAAATGAAGCTTTAAAAAAAAGTATTTTTTAGACTAATTTTGGGTCGCTGAACACGAAAACAATATTCATTTTTTTGTTCAAGGAAGCGATTTTGTGATTTTCTCAAAAAAACTCGTTTTTGAGCACTTTTTGTAGTTTTTAGTCAATATTTCGTGTCAAAGACATTCAATTAATTTAGTCAATATGCAGGTTGAAAGGTGCCGAGATGCCCTTCCAAAAACATATAATATGTGTCGATCATATGTAAAATTTTTAGTGCTGCAAGCGACCAAAGTTTAAAAAACCTGTTTTAATCCACCTAGCGGTGCAATTGTGCCTTTCTCATTTCTCTAAACTATGGCATGGAGGCTTTTTATGTTCAACATACTTGTGGAAATGTCCATTACATTCTTAGTACACTTTGCACTTATACACAATGGCATGGCAGCCACGAACTTGATGAGCTACGTGTCGACGGTGAAACACTTGAAACAAAAAATATCATACTCCATTAGCCTAATCAGCATTAGATCAATGTTATCTGCTTGCTAACTCATTTTGTCATGCGGGGATGGGTATGTGAGGAGGGCGAAAGTCCCATGAACGAACGACTCCCCAGCTTAAATTGGTATGCTTTGTGATATAGTGGTGGTTTAAAGATGATGGGGTTGAAAGGGAGGGGTATGAGGGCTGGATGGGGTGGTGGTCTGAGGGCTGATTTAAGGAGATTTTTAAAGGAGGGGAGTGAACAGTAGAGGGGGGGGGGGTGTAACCCCTCTCCGTAAACCATCAACTACGCCCCTGTTAAAATCCAGAAACCTTATGCGAGTCGAAAAAAAATTAGGTTGACGTTTTTCAGAGTGATTGCATAACCTTTCTATATGAGAAAGGCAAAAATGTGCCAAAATCCAAAAAAGTGAATCGTCGTCAAATTTTTTTTCGGGTTTGCATCAAATCTCGACGTTTTATGCACCTTGAACACATTTAGCATCAAAAATAAAAATTCTATTTTTAATTTTTCCTATAGTTTATATGAGAAATTTCTGTGTGGCCGTACTCTGAAACCCGTAATTCCGGAACCAGAACTCCGATCGATCCAAAATTCAATAGCAGCCGATGGGAAGGTTGCACCTTTCATTTGAGACTAAGTTTGGGCAAATCGGTCCAGCCATCTCTGAGAAAAATGAGTGACATTATTTGACACATACGCACATACATACACACACATACACACACATACACACACATACACACACATACACACACATACACACACATACACACACACACATACAGACTTTTTCCGATCTCGACGAACTGAGTCGAATGGGATATGACACTCGGCCCTCCGGGCCGGGATTAGGTTGACGTTTTTCAGAGTGATTGCATAACCTTTCTATATGAGAAAGGCAAAAAGCGCATTTTTGACCATTTAAAAGAACATAACTCATCATCATGTTTTACCGCCGACGCCGGCAAAAAATTCTTCACAAATCCTCGCCTAGAACGACCATATGAGCCTGCCTAGTTCTAGTTTTCCGTTCTAAGTTTATAACTGATTCGCTCTAGAATACCTATCCGTCTTTCAATTTCATTGCTTTCGTTTCTCTTAGTTTCAAATTTGCCGAAAATAGCCAACAAAATCGATACAGTAGAACCTTGCGGCAATTATAACATAGTAACATATAAACTAGTTGGTAAAAAAGTAGATAAAAATTCGATTTCTGTTAGCTGAGCTGTGTCATTAATTGCTATCAGCCATCCGTGTGTGCGGAACGAAAAAATAAATAAGTAGTTTAATCACAATAGGATCGGTGCCACACCGATAGCTTGGTGTCGATTGAATGCATACGTCACGGCTTGATGCTAGCAGAAAGGGAAAAGAATGATCGCATGGTCGTTCTAGGCGAGGATTTGTGAAGAATTTTTTGCCGGCGTCGGCGGTAAAACATGATGATGAGTTATGTTCTACCATAGATCATGCGGTAGACTTGGGTGAAACGCCCAACTCCTACTCTGCAGAAGGCAAAGAATTCTTCACATTTCCTTTCGATCATGCCCATATGAGCCTGCCTAGTTCTAGTTATCCGTTCTAAGTTTATAACTGAATCGCTCTAGAATACCTATCCGTCTTTCAATTTCATTGCTTTCGTTTCTCTTAGTTTCAAATTTGCCGAAAATAGCCAACAAAATCGATACTCTAGAACCTTGCGGCAATTAAAACATAGTAACATTTTTTTTCGGGCCTTTTAGAATCTAAGATGACAAATAATATATTTACGTTAATTTTAAGCCTAATATTACTAACATGGGATGGAAAATGTTGATGCTATGGCACATTGAGCGAAATGGAAATTTTATGATTTTGGCGGACCCTGCCCTGGTGCGGCGGTTTAGAGGGTGTAGCACTGGTCTCATAAGCCAGTCGTCAAATATTCGAGTCCCTATCGGGAAGGAGTCTCAGTGGGATCGTAGCACTAGCAATGTAATATTCTATGAACTGAGGATCTGCTGTGAAGCCTGTTGAAGCAGAAGGCTAAAATTCCTTTAATTCGTAAAATATGTACTCACCACAGACAAAACAAAACTTTTCCAACGATATTTTCACATTTTAAAAAGAGCACTTAGTTGTACAATGAAATATCCAAAACCATTCAAATACCGCAGGATGGATAGATGCAAGCTCGAGAAGACAGTACCCAACACAAACATTAACTATCAAGTATAGAAGATTATTTCAGCCGAAAGTATGATTGTGCGAAAAATAAAAAGTTACAATTACTCAGTGCTTCATACCATCTACATTTTTCATCCGACTTTTGTGACCATTGGATTAAAATTTATCCAAAAAGATTATTTATCTCATTAGAATTTTCTTCTGTTCTTGGTTTATTATAAAAAATTTACTATGCATTTTTTTAAAAAAATGTCGAACATTAGACTTTTTTTACTTTGGTCGATTGTAACCATAATAAATGTACATTTCGCGACAAACATACGATTACGGCTTAAAAGCCAACTGTCAAAATTCTCTTTGAAAGGAAATTCCAGACAAACCGTTACTGGCTAAACGCAGTTCATAGCAGTTAATGCAAGAGAAAACTTTTTTCTTTTGTTTACTATAAACATCTGTGATTGGCGGGTAACAGTTTGACTGAAATTTCCTTTCAAAGAGAATTTTGACAGTTGGCTTTTAAGCCGTAATCATATGTTTGTCGAGATTTGATCTACGCATATTATACATTTTCGGAAAGGGCACATCAATACCTTTCGAACTGTTTCGATCGGATCCTATTTGAACAAGATATTGACAAATTACTAAAATAGTGCCCAAAAACACCCTTTTCAAAGAAATCTTGAAAATGCTTCTTTTAAAAAATGGACTGGGTTTTCGTATTCAGCGATCCAAAATTAACTGAGGAAACACCTTTCTTCTTAGCTTATCGCGATTACCTTAAAATTGTTAAAATCTGTCACATTATATTCTGAAAAAATGAAAAATTATTTTTCTGTAATAAAAATAGACCAAAAACAAAAAAGCGAAAGCAAAGAAAAACGTTTTTTTAACCCTTGTGAAGGCAAGCCGGGCCTCTAAGGCCCGGAAAAATTTTATATCCTCTTACAGTAAAAGCATGAAAAATCCAAAGCATATAGATCAATTTTATGCAGAAATACAAACTTTTTAAGTGCTTGAATCATTTCTCTATTTGAATTTATATGACAATGAAGAATAGACTGTGAAAAAACAACATATAAGCGAAAAATGAAGAACTGATAGATTGTTTCAGAATATTTTAAAGGATTCAAAATTAAAGCTCACGCCTGTAGTTATTAGCTATACTATATACTAATAAAGTCAAATTCTCATAAAATACCAATCCCCGATAAAAACTCACTCTTGGGATTAACTAGAGTAAGCATTGGGTGAAGACAAAAACTAAATTATGTAAATAAATAATTACCACTTTTCGAATATGTCGAGCAATATCTTGTTTTACCACAGGCTAAAAATGGAGAACTTTGTCCTTGGAAAACGTTCATCCACTTCATTTTCTTGCAGGAAAAAATTCAAAATTATGGCCCCACTC